>NC_056749.1:116154571-116329571 GCF_019279795.1 Protopterus annectens
CCCTGGGGGACTCCTAATATGATGGGTAGGTGAGATGATAGCTTGTCCTGCCATAGGATTGCCTGTTGCCTACTCTGCAGGTAGGATTGAAACCATTGGAGTGCATGGTTGTTTAAGGAGAAGGCCTTCAAGGTATTTATAAGTATTTTGTGGTCAACCATGTCAAAAGCCTTGGATAGATCTAGAAAGTGTGCTGAGGATAGTTTGTTATTATTATGATTGTGGTTAATGACATTAGAGAGGAGGGCAGAAGTAGTACTGTGGTGTGGCTTAAAGCCACACTGAAAGTTGGACAACAGCTTGCTCTGTGTGAGGGAGTGCATGAGCTGCATGTGTACACACTTCTCCATAATTTTAGCTAGGGGTGACAGAATAGCTATGGGTCTAAAGTTTGACAGTTCAGTGGAACTACCTCCTTTATGGAGAGGTATGACATGGGAGATTTTCCATATAGTGGGTACAGTAGCTTCAGATATAGCTCTGTTGATCAAGATAGAGATGGGGTAGGCTATGGTGTCAGCAGCCTTTTGCAGATAGTCTGCTGGGAGGAGGTTGGCAGCCAGGATGGTAGGTCTTAGTTTCTAAGTAGGGCATGAATAAGTTGTGTAGGAACAGGTTGGAAGGTAAAGTATGTTTGGTTACTGGATGTGGCTACATTAGAATTAGAGCCATTGAGAGAGAGCTGGCTGGCTAGAGACTGGATAGTCTCTGTGAAGAAGCTGTTGAAGTTATTAGCAATGTCTACTGAGGATTTTTGTTGGGAAGCTGGGGGGGGGAGTGGTGGTTTGGCCTGGGTGGAGTAGTTTGTTTATTCCTGCCCAGAGCTTTTGAGGTTTGTTTTGGTGTTTTTGCAGCAGATGGTAGTAGTGGTTCTTTTTGTCTAAGGTTATGGATTTTTTTATGTCATTTCTTAGCTGTCTGAATCTTAGTTGATCAAGTGGGGCTTTTGTTTTTTGGTAGGTGGCCCATGCTTTGTTTCTGAGTGAAATTTTGGTTTTGGTATCTTTAGAAAGCCATGGTGTAATATTAACTTTGGTTCTAATAGAGCATCTGGGAGCATGGGAGTTAAGAATAGCAAGGAATTTGGTGTTAAAGTATGCTATTGCTTCATCTAGGGGGAGACTTTTTAGTACTGGCCAGTTGCATGCCTTAAGTTCATTTTGAAACTTGGTGAAAATAAAATTATTGTTGTTTCTTAATGTTCTATAGGTGGGTTGGTAGGAGCAGTCTACTTTGAGCTTGATTACATAGGTGAGACAGTGGTCACTTAGGTCATCAAACAAAGTGCCTGATTTATAGGATTGAAGATAGGTATTGACGAGTATCCAGTCTAGGGTACTTTCCTTGTTATTGGGTTTTCCTGTCCTGGTGGGGGAGGTTATGATTTGATTAAATCCATAGAGGTTTATGTGGGTTGTGGGGTTTCACAAGAGCAAGTGTTCCAGTCAATGTTGAAATCCCCAAGAACAATTGTTTCTTGGGGGTGGTTGTTGGATAACCAATATAAGAAGTCTTCTAAGGTTTCTGTGTTCCTCCCTGGGGGAATGTAGACACAAACAATGTTTACATTTTTGCTTTTGTTAATTTGTAGTTTTGAGAAAAGAATTTCAGCATTATTGAACTGGGGTGGTTGTTTGGTGCCTATGCTGACAGATAAGGTAGACTTGTAAAGTATGGCTACCCCACCACCCTTTCTGATGGTACGGTCCAGTCAAAACATATTATACCCTGGTGGCAGAATCTCATGGTCCTTGGTGGCAGGCTTCAGCCACGTTTGTTAGGCATAATATATCTGGGGAATGAACAGCTAAGAGGGTATGCAGGTGCTGAGTTTTGTTATATGCTTCTAATGTTTAGATGGCAGGCCAGCAGTGAGCTAGGAGGTCTATTTGTTGGAGCTATGGTGGTAGGGGATATAGTAGGGGGATTAAGGTCAACAGGTGGGGATGGACCAGGGTTTAGGTGGATGTTGCCATGCTTTGTAAGGTTGTAGTGTATCCTGAGTATGAGGTTTAAGATTTTGAATAAAGTTTTGTAATAGTGTCTAGTTTTAGGACTAATGTAACTAGGTCTAGTAAGATGGTAGTATTTAGGGGTTAAGGAGGTAAGCATGAGGGGAGTGAGTAAGGGTGTATTATCTATTGCAGATGGGATGGATGTTTGGAATTTAGGGTAGTGGAAACCTGGATGACCCTGACATTCATAGATGGTTAGGAGATATGGGATGAGTAAAAGGGGTAGAAATAGAGTTAATAAGACTATTTTGGGTGATAGCATACCTACTGAATGAGACTTGAAACTTAGGCAAAAGGAATAGTAGAGTTGGAGGACTGGTGGTATCACGTTGAGGGTGGTGCTGTTGAGTGACAAGTTGTTACTGATTGGTTTAAAAAAAGTGGGGTGTGGTCTAGTACCAATAAATGTAGCAGCACCAGGGGCAGGAGGAATTTGGGGGCAGGGTGGGGTGCGAAGCAAGCCCAAGCGAAGCGAAGGCAAGCAGAGTAGGAATGAACCAATGCCTGTACTAAGTTGTAGCAGTTTAACCTGTATGAGGAAAGAGGGGGGTGGGGGAAAGAGAAGGCAGTAGGAGTGGCTAGAGGAATACCTTGATTGACTGACACCACACCAAAGGTAAGTTGAATGTAAGGGCCTAAAATCTGCACTCAGCACTGTAATGTTACTTACACTCAGCACTTTAATTTTACTTATGTTTCGCAGGAAAGACAGACCAACAGTATACAGTTTTGACTCTACAAAAGAAAAAGAAAAAGAAAAAATACATTTAGTGAAAACAGAATATGGATACACAGATATGGTTACTCAGTCTACAAATATAAACTGTAACTCAGCAGTAGGACAATACTGGATAGATAAGGACAAAGTGAACACAGCCAACATGAACAAAACAAAACACAAGACCAGAAACAACAGTGCATTCACAATGTTGCATAACACAATGTTTGAGAGTGGCAGGCAGATTATTTTCTGTGTTGAACCTGTTTTCTGCACTGCTGCCTATGTGTGAGGCCCATAATTCTGAGTCACACAACTTCAAAAAATAAGGCGTGATTGCAAAAGAAAACATTGCAAATGCTGCAGTGACATTAAAGCAGTTTCTGTGGGGTGACTTAACCTCTCGGCGTCACCTGTATGGGGGCCGTGCTCTGGATATTCCAACTACTGATACTGACTCCAGGATCACTGTACTTCAGAGCAGGAGGATAAATGTTGAGCCCCAGATGCTTGGCCTCCATTTCCACAGTCTACAAATGCCTTCCAATCATTAGTAGATGCTAAAGCAATGATCCAAGACTGTGTTTGGGTATATCAGGATTTACCTAAGGTTGGTGTGATATGATCACAAGGGCAAAGCTCAAATAATTAAACAAAGCCAACCATGGGTAAACTTAATTCTCTGCACTAGCTCCCAAACACAAAAAGCAGTAGACAAAAAGCATGTAGTTTAGCACTATGGCTGGCAGGTGGGACGGGGCAACTCATATAAAGCACAGTCTAACATAATGAGAACTGGGCATACTAAACATAAAATATATAGTTTAATATTCTGGGAAGTGAAGTTACTAGACGTAAAACATGCAATTCAACAATCTGGGACGTGTGGGTGCTAGACATAAAGCATGCAGTTTAACATTCTGGGAGGTGTGGGTACTAGACATAAAGCACGCAGTTTAACATTCTGGGAGGTGTGGGTACTGGACTTAAAGCATGCAGTTTAACATTCTGGGAGGTGTAGGTACTGGACATAAAGCAAGCAGTTTAATATTTTGGGATGTGTGGGTACTGGAGATAAAGCATGTCATTTAACATTCTGGGAGGTGTGGTTACTGGGCATAAAGCATGCAGTTTAACATTCGGGGAGGTGTGGATACTGGACATAAAGCATGCAGTTTAACATTCTGGGAGGTGTGGGTACTGGACATAAGGCATACAGTTTAACATTCTGGGAGGTGTGGGTACTAGACCTAAAGCATGCAGTTTAACATTCTAGGAGGTGTGGGTACTGGACATAAAGCATGCAGTTTAACATTCTGGGAGGTGTGGGTGCTGGACATAAAGCATACAGTTTAACATTCTGGGAGGTGTGGGTACTGGACATAAAGCATGCAGTTTAACATTCTGGGAGGTGTGGATACTGGACATAAGGCATGCAGTTTAACATTCTGGGAGGTGTGGGTACTGGACATAAAGCATGCAATTTAACATTCTGGGAGGTGTGGGTACTGGACATAAAGCATGCAGTTTAACATTCTGGGAGGTGTGGGTACTGGACATAAAGCATGCAGTTTAACATTCTGGGAGGTGTGGATGCTGGACATAAGGCATGCTGTTTAACATTCTGGGATGTGTGGGTACTAGACATAAAGCATGCAGTTTAACATTCTGGGAGGTGTGGGTACTGGACATAAAGAATGCAGTTTAACATTCTTGGAGGTGTAGATTCTAGACCTAAAACATGCAGTTTAACATTCTGGGAGGTGTGGGTACTGGACATAAAGCATGCAGTTTAACATTCTGGGAGGTGTGGGTACTAGAGATAAAGCATGCAGTTTAACATTCTGGGAGGTGTGGGTACTGGACATAAAGCATGCAGTCTGACATTTTGGGAGGTGTGGTTACTAGACATAATGCATGTAGTTTAACATTCTGGGAGGTGTGGGTACTGGACATAAAGCATGCAGTTTAACATTCTGGGAGGTGTGGGTACTGGACATAAGGCATGCAGTTTAACATTCTGGGAGGTTTGGGTACTAGACATAAAGCATGCAGTTTAACATTCTGGGAGGTGTGGGTACTGGACATAAAACATGCAGTTTAACATTCTGGGAGGTGTGGGTGCTGGACATAAAGCATACAGTTTAACATTCTGGGAGGTGTGGGTACTGGACATAAAGCATGCAGTTTAACATTCTGGGAGGTGTGGATACTGGACATAAGGCATGCAGTTTAACATTCTGGGAGGTGTGGGTACTAGACATAAAGCATGCAGTTTAACATTCTGGGAGGTTTGGGTACTGGACATAAAGCATGCAGTTTAACATTCTGGGAGGTGTGGGTGCTGGACATAAAGCATACAGTTTAACATTCTGGGAGGTGTGGGTACTGGACATAAAGCATGCAGTTTAACATTCTGGGAGGTGTGGATACTGGACATAAGGCATGCAGTTTAACATTCTGGGAGGTGTGGGTACTAGACATAAAGCATGCAGTTTAACATTCTGGGAGGTTTGGGTACTAGACATAAAGCATTTAGTTTAACATTCTGGGAGGTGTGGGTACTAGACCTAAAACATGCAGTTTAACATTCAGGGAGGTGTGGGTACTGGACATAAAGCATGCAGTTTAGCATTCTGGGAGGTGTGGGTACTGGACATAAAGCATGCAGTTTAACATTCTGGGAGGTGTGGGTACTGGACATAAAGCATGCAGTTTAACATTCTGGGAGGTGTGGATGCTGGACATAAGGCATGCTGTTTAACATTCTGGGATGTGTGGGTACTAGACATAAAGCATGCAGTTTAACATTCTGGGAGGTGTGGGTACTGGACATAAAGAATGCAGTTTAACATTCTTGGAGGTGTAGATTCTAGACCTAAAACATGCAGTTTAACATTCTGGGAGGTGTGGGTACTGGACATAAAGCATGCAGTTTAACATTCTGGGAGGTGTGGGTACTAGAGATAAAGCATGCAGTTTAACATTCTGGGAGGTGTGGGTACTGGACATAAAGCATGAAGTCTGACATTTTGGGAGGTGTGGTTACTAGACATAATGCATGTAGTTTAACATTCTGGGAGGTGTGGGTACTGGACATAAAGCATGCAGTTTAACATTCTGGGAGGTGTGGGTACTGGACATAAGGCATGCAGTTTAACATTCTGGGAGGTTTGGGTACTAGACATAAAGCATGCAGTTTAACATTCTGGGAGGTGTGAGTACTGGAGATAAAGCATGCAGTTTAACATTCTGGAGGTGTGGGTACTGGACATAAAACATGCAGTTTAACATTCTGGGAGGTGTGGGTCATAGACATAAAAACATGCAGTTTAACATTCTGGAAGGTTTGGGAACTAGTCATAAAGCATGCAGTTTAACATTCTGGAGGTGTGGGTACTGGACATAAAGCATGCAGTTTAACATTCCGGGAGGTGTGAGTACTGGAGATAAAGCATGCAGTTTAACGTTCTGGAGGTGTGGGTACTGGACATAAAGCATGCAGTTTAACATTCCGGGAGGTGTGAGTACTGGAGATAAAGCATGCAGTTTAACGTTCTGGAGGTGTGGGTACTGGACATAAAGCATGCAGTTTAACATTCCGGGAGGTGTGAGTACTGGAGATAAAGCATGCAGTTTAACGTTCTGGAGGTGTGGGTACTGGACATAAAGTATGCAGTTTAACATTCTTGGAGGTGTGGGTACTTGACCTAAAACATACAGTTTAACATTTTGGGAGTTGTGGGTACTAGACATAAAGCATGTAGTTTAACAGTACGCAAGGTGGGAGGGGATATTGAACAACAAACACAACATGATAAGGAAGGCATGAACCCTTGAAAAAGTATGACTGCAAATTACATGGTGGGGGGGCATACTCTAGGTATGTACAGGGTAAGGAGGATTAGCCTTACTACACTTTCTGGTGGGTGAGCCTGGTAATAACACAGAAAATCAAGGTTTATTAATAAGTATAAAAAAGGACAAAAGCCAGTACAAATTGTGTTTATCCTGTGCACAACACATAAACATTATGCAAATAGGAATATACAAGGAAGTAAGAGCTGAGAGATTCTCAGAAGTGGGAAGTTTGATTTAGGCAAGGGGGCCTACAAACTGCCTAAAAAACCATTGCAAAGAAACAAAGTAGCTAATGCAGATTCTGACTAGACGAGCGTTGGTAAAAGGAAAGAGTAAATAAAAATGAGTTAAAGAAGAAGAAAAAAATATGAATGTGTACATAATAAACAATAAAGTAAATAAATAATTACCTAAGCAAAAATGCAAAACACATAGAAAGCTGTGCCATGAAAGAAGCTTGACTCCTACAGTAGAGAAAAAGATGAAGTAGTGTTAGTAAATGCATAATAAATATACAAAGATTAAAACTTACATAGACAAATTTATAGCTGTCAGGGCAGGGCTATAATATACACATAAAAATAAAATCTGTCAGTCGATACAGCCTGTTAATACCATGTACTCTGCCAAATGCCCTACTTAATGCACAGCCATAATTAGGAGGGGGTAAAGGTGGCATCTTCTCCTGGACAAAAGCTATTGGGGTACATGGTAGGCAGTTGCCAATGGGGTATGAGTGCAGTACAAATGTTCTTGCATAAACCCCTTACCATAGTTATTCTTCAGCAGTTCAGTGTGTACATTTTGTTTTTCTTTTGAAGACCTTCTGCTACTTTCTTTTAGCTCAGCATTAGGTTAAGAGCAATGCCAGTCTGGGGTGCTGCCAAAGGTGCCAGGTGACCTGGTTGTGGCTCTGACATAATGGATAAGGTGCAATACTTTGTTTTCTTGGAGTGTGTTAATTCACTTGAAATAGTTAAAAGTTCTCATGTAACACGCTTTTCCTTCTTCTGATCTTTCTGGGTTTTCATACCATGTTTGTTCAGTCTCTCATCATCTGCCTTGTTGTGTACTACACACTGTTTTTGTATCATTTCTTTGTTAAGCCTCCAATGTGTTAACATCAACCACATTTCCCATAAAGTATTCACTATTATTTTGCTTACATTTCTAATAACCAACATACTCTATATTTTTTCATGTTTAATATTTTGTATTTAGAAAGATATCCCAAGTAATTACTTGCCCAATACATCCTTCTTCTGAGCACACAATAATCTTCTGCCTTATACTGTGTCTGCTCCTTTACTGTAAGCTTTTTATGTTTTGACATCCATACAAAATCCCACATGCTGTTGTGTGTATTAGTCGTACTTCTTTCTATCTTTAAAGGCCTGCCTTAGCTACATTGTTACTAGGGCACTTAGCTACATTGTAGCTAGGGCAGATGGTGCTATCTGTAAGGGGGTGCAATCATCAGTTGCTGAAGCTGTGTTATTGCAGTACTTTTTTCAGAAATGGAAGACAATGATTATTATTCTCAAATCAGAAGGTATTCATTTAAGTTATTGATTTTAGAAATACGGATGGCATATTAGAAGGCCAAATAATGGTGTTTCAGCTAATAAAAGAGGTTATACAGTTGCTGGGCAAGTTTACTGTAAATTTCAGGAAAAATGATCTACTAAAAGCTAATGTTCATTGACTAAGGTTTATTGTATCACGACAGATGTTATTTTTCTGTCATTTCTGTTTATAATATTCTGCAGGTAAACATTGCACGTGTACTTTGTTTTGGAAGCTTTTCTTCTTGGTTCATCTCTGAAACAGGTTTTACTGAGCACGGTCAACCAAGATTTAAAAAAAGTTGAAGTAGAAGGTAATTTCACCATAGTCCATTGTTGGAGGGACAAAACATGTCTGCCTCATTGGTAATGGTGTCATCATAACCCAGACCAGGAAGCAAAATGTGTGTCTGACTCATTGATGGTGCAAATTACACATACAGATGTAGAGAAAACTGTCTGCTTATCCACTGGTTTTAAATCTTGTAAACATGAAATGAAATATCTCTTGTTTGGGATCGAAACCCAAGACTTCTGCATTCCATGCTGGTATTTAGGACTTCGGATTAACAAGAGCCTCTAGGCGGTTAGGTGTTGACTTTTCCGTTAAACTTTTTCGTTTAAGCTTGGAACCCTATATCATGGTGATAAGGTCAAATTATACACACACAAGCATGTGCGTAAAGAAAACCTTCTGTTTAGGTGCAGCCATCATGGTGAATCCCAGGAGGTACAGTGCATGCCTGTCGCATTGGTAATGTCATCACTATCACCAGCCTTGGGAGGTATGGGATATGTCTGTCTCATTGGTGCTACAGAGACTGTATCTAATTTGAGAATGTGCAGTGGTTATCGGCCTCACACACAGTGATGCAACCACAGTCTTTCTCACTATAAAGACCAAGAACCAAAGCACAAAATGTAGCTAGGATGGAGGGGTGCAATGTGTAAACGTGTTCCCAAGCTCGGGTTGGATTTGTGAGTATTATCACTATCATGGCACAACACATCTGCCTTAGTGGCTGCATTGTCAGGATAATAAGGGTCAAGTTCTAAAACCATATAGCTTTTATCTACAGGAACTTGTAATTCCTAATAAACCCTAAAAAAACTATCAAAGTGAACGTGCACCTTATTCAAAATCCCACAGGACAGAATCTACCATCTCTGCATCATAAAATCAGACATCTTTTCCTTCAAAACCTAAATCCAATTCACTAACTGCTTCTCAAAGGAAAACCTCTTATGATAGTCACATAAGAAGTTAAAATGGTAAAGTCTGAATTCTGGTCTGTGGACCTCTTTCATGATAAAAGGCCTTTAAAATGATGCTTTTTTTATTATTTTTACACTGGTCCAGCTAGGACTTAACCAGAATATTAGCCATATTAGGCAGTGTGTGGTGTTTTGTGTGTGTGTGTCATATGGGGCATAAGTGTGCTTCTAAGTCTCTCCAACGCACAACCCACTCCACGTTAACAGGTGGAGGGGTGAATATGCATAGCTGTCATCTGGGACGTATGCAGGCCTTGTGCATTTTCACCAAAGAACATGCTGTCTGCATGCTAAATCTGAATGACTGCAGCTAGTTAAGTTCCCAGCCGTTCTAAGCTGCATCATGTATAATGTCTCTATCTGTAACCAGGACATGGAGCTAGGGAGCAGGCCACAGGCTAGTTGGTTCTCTGTCCTCATCTTCTGTTGACCGTATGTTGCTCAAACATAAAATAAAACCTAACTTACTGGTGACAGATGTCTCCCTGTAAGGGGTGCAGATTTGTTGAAAAGCATCAGTCATTGGTACCTTCATAGGAAGCTATCTTACTCTTTTTTTTTAGTATTTATCGAGAAAGAGAAGTAACAGTGATGCACCTCACTTGTGTTTCTTTCCTCTAATCCGACATTAAGAAACAAATGAGGATTAAAATATGGCATGCATTTGAAAAGTCTAAAGTAATACCAGCTCACAAAATTAAAATGGTGTATAACTGACAAGACAAAACAGATTCATAATTGAAAAACACAGGCTACAGTTATCGCATTTTTTCTTAACTTAGTATTTAAATTCATGTGTAATACACACCTTTGTCTGATCTCTACAATGTTCATCTTTGAAGTTTTAATTTCTTCAGTAATAGAGTACTAGAAAGTGATATCTTCTTAACTTTCTTGAATATTTTTTTCCTGGTAAAAGAATTTGAAGATTCAAGCCACAGAATTATATTTACATCTAACATCTGCATATATAATACTTCACATACTGCATGACAATAAATTGTTTATATCCTGGACGTGGTCTGATAGTTAAGAAAACATAAAACCTGCAGCTATGTAAGTTCAAACACAAACTGGTTCCACTTGCAACACAGTTTGCACCTGTCTTCTCCATACTTTTCCCTGGAACACCACAATGCATTCATAAAGTCAGCCATCGTACCAGTGTCAGTAAAAGAAAAAACAAATGTGACATTTTATCACATTTCTTTTACTCTCTTTTTCATTACAGTAGATAACACTGTTACTAAGATGCCACATATCTGTGTTCTAAAAACTTAAAACACCATTCTGTGAAGGATTTCTAGTTAACCAACGCAGAAAGTAGGTATTTAAAAGAGTAGAATGTTGTATAATCCCCAAGTTAAACATTTTACCAAGCTAAAGTATTACTACAGGGGCAGGGCCACTGATATCTGGCCCACTGGAAAGTGACAGGCCAGCTGTTTCTGCCACCACTGACACATTTCAGAAAGGGACTGAGACTACAGAGGTAGATGAGGAGGTGCCCTGGTATGACAAGACGTCACTGTTTCATATACAGTGTAATAAGGAAATGTCTTCATCCTACTCTCATCATCGCAAAAGGCAGTACTTTACTAATTAATACAACGTTCATCCCCAATACCAATACAAAAAAGTCTGTATGCCTTACAGAGCTACACCATGGCCAGTCAGCAGAAAGTGTTAAAAGTGTACTGTGATATGATTTACCAGTTGGCTACCATTGGCTTCAACAAAAAAGTCTGGCAGTAAATTCTGCAAAAACCAAAGATACAGTCATGGGAACCTCTGAGAGACTCTCCAGAAATATAAAATAATGGCAAACTGATTCACTATCACA
Source organism: Protopterus annectens (assembly GCF_019279795.1). NCBI lineage: Eukaryota > Metazoa > Chordata > Ceratodontiformes > Protopteridae > Protopterus > Protopterus annectens. The sequence goes on from NC_056749.1 coordinate 116,165,849, forward strand.
TAAACGGAACGGTTGCAATTTAAAAACTTTGGCCTACACTTAAACTCCACCCTATCATTCAGCACGTTTTGATAAAACTTCAGATTCTCAGCAATGATATCAAAGTGTTAGAGAATAAATAATAAATAATTTTTTTAGTATTATTTTCTCTCTGAACCATCAGCTGTCATGTAATCTCATCTGCCCATTCATTCATCTAACAACAGCTGGTCATTGGGAGGCTATAATTCAGACATCCATCAGGGGGTTCTGCTTAGTCTTAACCCCCCTGACTGCACAGTAGCCTACTATCATACCTTTCAACTGTATGGAATTTTGCAGAACTTCTCTGATTTTGCCTCATATTTTTTCCGTCCCTCATAAAAACTGATTTTCTGTAAATCACCAGGGATTACAGTCGTTAATACTGCTAGACAGAGTGTCATACTTTTACTGATCAGAACATGCATGCGGATGTAAGACCTCTGTAGAGTAATATTTAGCAGCGATCCTTACTTTGACCCTTTCTCCTCCTTTTATTTTTCACTCTGTGCAGACTTATTGGCCAAAGAAGTTGAGAGATATGCCTGCCGGTTGTACTTTACAATATTGGTCCCATACCATCTGCACATACACTTGTAACTCATGCGCCATTCTCAGCTCCAGTACATAACGCTGCTTGTGGGGGGGGGGGGGTCACATACAGACCCGTATTGCTACCTCCTATGTCTATGAGCTTCCACTGGGAATCAGCAGTGTAGCAGACTGGGCTGTTTCCTAAGAGGAGTAAGCTGCTGTTAGCTACTACTTCCAACTCCCCTAACTCCTCCCAGCTGGATCCCTCACTGCCTGGATCAATAAATGATCCCACATCACCTTTGTAACAGTCAGGGTGTTACCCCACTAAAGCACAGAGGCACCTAAATAACAGAATTTTAACCAGAGAGGGCAGAATGGCACTGAAGAAGAACTAGGCCAGCTGATCAACGGAGTTCTAGAGTTTAGACTGGGAAAAGTGCACATTTTAATAAAAAAGTTTCATCAAAGGAACCCCTAAAGTGGAATACCAAAAAGGGGAAAAAACACTTTGAAAGCTGATGTACAGATTTATCAACACTTGTTGAAATTATTTTTTTACTTTTGCAAGTTTTCTACTTAACGTGCCTTTTAACATTTCTTGAATTTGCATTGCTTATTACGTTGTTTTTCTGTTCTAACCTGTAGTTTTCATGTAACTAGAATAATGTTTGACATTGTTCAGATTCTGTCGAAGGCTTCCAAGCTGAATAAAAACTGATTCAGGGCATGGTACCTTTGAATAAAAACTGATTCAGGGCATGGTACCTTTGAATAAAAACTGATTCAGGGCATGGTACCTTTGAATAAAAACTGATTCAGGGCATGGTACCTTTGAATAAAAATGGATTCAGGGCATGGTACCTTTATATTTAATTCTCTTATGTCTTATTCTCTACTTCATGACGTGCTTTTGAAGGTGGGACTACCACATGTTCAGGGTGAGACTGACCAATATCTATCTCTGGAAATTTCCAAGATGGCCAGTTCTGCTAGATTTCTTAATGTTTCAACATTAACAAAATTTCCTACTTTTTACTTATGTTTTCTGACTAAATGCACTGAGTATTAAGTGTAAGCACTAGACACAGACTTGCACATAATGTTGATGTTAAGTAGAAAGTGTCTAATCGGTACCACTCAGGCCTGGTCTGTTACATCTGTTTCTTTTTCAGTTGGAGAACTTCCCTCTCCTTTCAGGTTCTCAAACTAGATTCCCATCAGGACTCAGTATGATTCCTGAGAAAGAGGATCTTCAGATCAAAGTACAAATTCACCATGTTATCATTATAATCTATCAGTCATCTCATCCCAGAATATCCCAGATCTGTAAATATGACACTTACCAAGCAAGACGTGAGCACAATAAGTGCTGATTTATCTGAATTCTTAAGCGGAAAGGCTCGAGTAAACAAATGGCTAACCAGCCAAGACTTCTAGAACCTTAATACTGAAGTGATGTAAGCATGACAAAGGATTCTTTAGTGACATCACAGTGAGAGGGTCCAAGTATCTTTGTTCTTTGTACTCAGTGATATAAGATAGGCTGAGGGTTCTACAGTGACATTATAATGTAAAGTTGGAGGATATCTACACTGTCCTGGCCAAGTAGTATTGTATTTTTTTTTGGTCAAAGCAGCAACTCTGACCCTATATTAATGTATTTATTCTGGTTTGTTTGCTTATTATTTTCAGACAAATCTCTGCACATTTAAATATCAAATAAAGTATGAGATAATGACACATAGTTGACTTACAGAGAACATACCTAAATAACATTGTCAAAATGTAAATATCTAAATATTCACATTAGTTCACTGTATTTGTAATTCACAATCACAATGGCCTGTCCTCCGTTATGACAGTTGTACAGAAACGTATAACAATTATTTCTTTATTTTTTGTAAATCAGCACTCTCCTTAGGATTACTCCATGGAAAAGCTTCAGTCCATAATACATTAAAAAATATATTCAATAAATCTATCATGTACTGTGAAGATAAGCAAGGACACTGATTTTTATTTTTTCTGAGAAAAATACCAGTAAATCCCAAATATGGACTGTCTGAAAATTGAAAAAACACAGGATTTTCATGTAATTTTTGGCCACACGACTAATTCACCACAAATTGTATTTTTGCTAATATTTATTATTTCTAATATTGTCACCTTTCATTTTTGAATATTCTGCGACTAGAATCTGTTTTAATTTTCAATATATCTTGATGGAGAAGAATATTATAATGAAATCACCATAATGACTGCAAATTACATTTAACAATCACAGGTGTATTTCCCAGATTTCATCTCATGAAAACAGAATTTTATTTTTTTGAAAATAAAAATACAGTTTCACTGAAAATAAGCTCACCAATAATATAATTATGTCCACTATGCAAAGTTAGCATTCTCAATTTATACCTATTTGTCTGTTAATCACTGTATAGTCATCTGACCTTCATCTCACCTACCTATAAGGTTATAAATATAAATAATAAATGACCATTTTAATATAAGGTGTAAACTTTACAGGACCAGACTCAAGAATTAACAAGGCAACATTCTGATAATTCTATACAAATGGGTTTAATCATTAATAATACCTTTATTTTAATATTTTAGTAAGTCTTATCTGTGTGGGTCACTCCAAGGGGGCTTTGTTTATATTCTAGATTTGTTTAAATGTGTAAAGGCATAATATTATGCTGGTTAAAGTTAGACAACGTATGTATTGTTTCTTACTGCTCTTACTAGTTCACTGTTAGTAACATAAGAAGTTACCTATGTAGCAAACATCATTACAGACTGTAATTTGAAGGTGTACTCTAACTGTACAAGCATTTGCTTAAATGCATATTTGGTTGAATTGCTGTAGCATGTACTCTACATGGTATTTCATTGTACTACATTTATTGGCTTGCGTTGTGCCATAAAAAGGTTAAACAACCAGTACACCTATCCCATTATCAAATGTAAAATAAAATAAAAATTAAGGAAATTGTTAAAGATTTCATGAGAAGAATCATTATGTGATGGAGAGCACTGAGTGTGTGTGTGTGTGTGTGTGTGTGCGTGTGTGTGTGTGTGTGTGTGTGTGTGTGTGTGTGTGTGTGTGTGCGCATGTTTATAGACACCCATGTGTAAGGTGTAGCAGATGTTGTCATTTGAAGTTTTTAAACAATCACACTATTTTGAATAAGGCAATAGAAAAATTCAAAGATAAAACAACAATCTGTATATCATATATAACATCCCACTGCAATATCTGAGAACATCTGAACTCCACACATTTGGACAATACATAGTATAAGACAGAGAATTAGATATGAACTCCACTTTGTAATAATAGAAAAAGGTTCAGCAAGTGTCCACTTCCAGAATGATAACCTTTTCATAGTGGTAGGTTTTGTGTGTCCTGGAAGTCCATAGAGCCGTACAGTGTGATGCTCTGTACTATTGCTGATTCATGCTTGGTAAGTTGTTCTGAGAACAGGGGACAAACAAACAGAAATCTAAAATGCCCTTTGATGATTCAGCTAAATATGAGAACTTCACTGCAACATGGACAGTATTGGCTGCATCTGGAGGCAGGCCTCAGAATAGTGCTTTGCAGTAAGCATGTGGTGGTCAGGTGACATACATAGCCTGGCCAGGCTCAGTGTGAGAACCCTGCCGAGTACTGCCATGTCAGGCTGCATCTGCAGGGGAGGAGTGGTCAGGCAGGTGCAGTGCCAATCATGTGGCAACAGCAGGATGGATTAACAGGACTCAGTCCTGGCAATGGAAACTAGCTCTTGTGGAATGTAAAATGTCACCAGCCACATTTAGTTGGCCTTGCTTCCGTATATAAATTTTTTTCTAGAAATAGGCTTCTTGAGTGGGGGTTATCCCCCTCCTGCTTCTTACAAGACCTGTAGAAGAGGCTACAAGCAGGTGAGAAGATACTCACAAGCACACGAGTGTGCTGTTCAGTTGAACATTGCCCCAGTAAATGATGGAGGTCACTTCAATGTGTTCTCAAATTTCAGAAAAAGGCTCTATCTCTAGGCTGCACATGTACCTAACAATTATTTGCTGTCTTAAAGACTGTAGGGGTCCTGCTCAATAGGATGCTCTCTGCAGATTTTGTAATTCTCCTAGAAGGCTTCACTGCTGCCATGGAGAATGATGGAAATGTGTGAAGGTAAAAGATTGGGGGGAAAGGCTTGTCTTGTAGAAACACAAAGTAATTGTTTTGGGATGTCTATGCTACTGATGGACCATCCATAAAATGAGTTTATGTCACTATTATCAAAGAAACTTTTGTCAGGCTTCATTCCAACAAAAAAATATTATATCAACCTCAGTATTTTTGCAGGAGAGCAAGACCCACTCTCTGCAGTCATCCATACCCCTTATTGATAAATGTACTAACTCTGAGGTTGCACAAGAATGGAGAAAAGAGAAGTTTTGTTATTACAGTCTTGCACAATCTCACCATAAACAGTAAAAGCACAAGACCAAAGCATAACAAAAATAAAACAATGATTTTGCAAGGTCATGTCCTCCTACACTCCTCAGACTACTCCATCTTTAAATATATTAACTCAAATATGAAGTAACCGTGGAGTAAAGGAAAACTCCAGTGCTCATTAAAAACATACTTGCTGAAATAAGGCAACCTAAAACATATTCAGTGAAATGCATTTTGATGGAATGCTGGGACCTATTCACATGTAATGATGCTCATACATGTATTTGATACCAGAGCTCCTTGGAGCAAAAGTCAGTGTTTGACTCTGCAGTCATATACCATTGTTTGTAAGTACATGTGCTCTGGCCACTTAGGTGAAAAAGGTGCTGAGCTGTCAGGCGACCATCCTTTATTGGTGGTCTCAGTCAGATGAATGACATGGTATCTATCCATATCTGGGAAGCATAGATGTGGGTAGTTGATGCCCAAGAAACATCTTATCTGACGCACATGTAGGGTGAGTTAAAAACCTACCTCCACAAGACATTCTCCTGTATGCCTGGGGAGGTCAAAGACATAGTCTGAATGATCCTTCTTCGTGTACTTAATATCTGAGATAGTGGAAAAGAGTCATGTCCAAAATTTGGTCAGCATTTCACATAGTGGTATTACAAGGACCATCTGGTGGGCACCAGCACTAAGGGAAACGTCAGACTAAAGAAACATTATTTTAATAGAATGCTATCACAGCAGTCCTTGGATTTGTCTGATTGGTAGTAGGAAAGTAGCAGCTGCAGTAGTCACTGAAATGAAAGCCTGCATATAGGACAAGTTTAGAGAGGCCATGGAGTATGACTTTGGTTTGGGTTCAAAAAGATTCTGGCAAAGGATCTGGTGAGTCAAGATGGGGAAAAGGAGGGACATACTGGCCAAGCTGTTCTGAACGGAAGGAGATCTTTGCTGGCCTTAACTGGGGGCATTGTTGAGAGGTGTTATTAACTCTGTTGATTGGAGGTGGTGTCTCTCTCTCTCTCTCTTTCACTCTTGGGGTGACTTATACTAGAGACCCCAGATTAGTGCGGGGGGATACTCACCATCCCCCTGTTCTGGACTCAATGTGCAGACAACATATAGACTATTTTCAGAGACATTTACACATATAACACCTAGATCACGGACATGCAGGTAGACAGACTAATAATGCACATAATTAAAAACACATTTTAACACTTTTCACAGTGAACACTTACTTGCATACTTACTTACTTACTTACTTGAGGTGTTCCTCGTTTGGAATTTGTACCAGTAAATGAGTGGGGTCTTGCAATGTGACCACGAGTTGCAGACAGAAAAGTTGTCACTTTCTGCAGGTGCACACAATAGTTATTCAGAGTATTTAGGTTTCTTAGATGCTGTGAACATAGCCCTTGACATGGAGATTATCTATGAATCAACTGTACTGGGAGACCTAAATGCTCATATGGGAAATATTGGAGCTAACCGATGAGGAGTATTTCTGAATAATGCCTGATATGAACATGAGTAGTGAACTATTTTTGGACTTTTGCTGTGGACATGGACTGTCCACAACAAGCATATAGTTTGTACATAAGAACTCACAAAAAAGTATATTTGATATCAGAGTTCCATGTGTTAAAGAACAACAGCCATCTTTACAGTCGGGGCATCAGCACCGTGGCCTCAGATTTTAAACTGTCATGTCAAAAGTGGTTTCAAACTGTCATTTGGTCACATTTCATAGTGATTTGGGTCAGATGGCCAAGACAGTATCTGAATAGACTTGGTAAAATTTAAACATGTAGTGAGGACACCTAGGAACTCCTAGCCAATATTTCTATATGTGATTAATTAACCCCCTACCAACAGAACAGCTTCTTCTTCATACTTGGGGAGGTTTCAGGTATGGAGTCTGAATGAACCATGTTCAAGTCATTAATAGTTAAGGTAGTGACAATCATAGCCAAATGTGGGTCAGTACCTCTTATGGTGATACCCCTAGGACCTGCTGTTTGACACCAGAATTGAGGAAATCAGAGGAAGTAAAGTGATCTTTATTGGATTTTATTACCAGGTGCTGGCACATCAGTAAGGCAACAACTGCCGTACTTACTGAAGTGGAGGCCCTGATGTGGGAGAAGTTTGGTGAGGTCAGTGAGAATGACTTTTGGATAGATGAAGAAGGTTCTGCTAAACCATATCATATCATATCATATCATATAATATCACATCATATTATCATGACTTCAGTTGAATATTTCCAAAGCAGTGGAAGCAAGTATTGAGAAAGTCCTGAGCTTGGTGGACTTGCCCTCCTCTGAGGAGGCAGGGATTAAAGCAGATGGATCAATTTAACCAGATAAGATGACTGCTGGGATTAAACAGGTCTGCTTTGTAGTAGACGTGTAACCAGATAAGATCAGTGCTGGGATTAAACAGGTCTGCTGTGTAGTAGAAGTGTAACCAGATAAGATCACTGCTGGGATTAAACAGGTCTGCTGTGTAGTAGAAGTGTAACCAGATAAGATCAGTGTTGGGATTAAACAGGTCTGCTGTGTAGTAGAAGTGTAACCAGATAAGATCAGTGCTGGGATTAAACAGGTCTGCTGTGTAGTACAAGTGTAACCAGACAAGATCAGTGCTGGGATTAAACAGGTCTGCTGTGTAGTAGAAGTGTAACCAGATAAGATCAGTGCTGGGATTAAACAGGTCTGCTGTGTAGTAGAAGTGTAACCAGATAAGATCACTGCTGGGATTAAACAGGTCTGCTGTGTAGTAGAAGTGTAACCAGATAAGATCAGTGCTGGGATTAAACAGGTCTGCTGTGTAGTAGAAGTGTAACCAGATAAGATCAGTGCTGGGATTAAACAGGTCTGCTGTGTAGTAGAAGTGTAACCAGATAAGATCACTGCTGGGATTAAACAGGTCTGCGGTGTAGTAGAAGTGTAACCAGATAAGATCAGTGCTGGGATTAAAGAGGTCTGCTGTGTAGTGGAAGTGTAACTGGATAAGATCACTGCTGGGATTAAACAGGTCTGCTGTGTAGTAGAAGTGTAACCAGATAAGATCACTGCTGGGATTAAACAGGTCTGCTGTGTAGCAGAAGTGTAACCAGATAAGATCAGTGCTGGGATTAAACAGGTCTGCTGTGTAGTAAAAGTGTAACCAGATAAGATCACTGCTGGGATTAAACAGGTCTGCTATGTAGTAGAAGTGTAACCAGATAAGATCACTGCTGGGATTAAACAGGTCTTCTGTGTAGTAGAAGTGTAACCAGATAAGATCAGGGCTGGGATTCAACAGGTCTGCTGTGTAGAAGTGTAACCAGATAAGATCACTGCTGGGATTAAACAGGTCTGCTATGTAGCAGAAGTGTAACCAGATAAGATCAGTGCTGGGATTAAACAGGTCTGCTGTGTAGTAGAAGTGTAACCAGATAAGATCAGTGCTGGGATTAAACAGGTCTGCTGTGTAGCAGAAGTGTAATCAGATAAAATCAGTGCTGGGATTAAACAGATCTGCTGTGTAGCATAAGTGTAACCAGATAAGATCAGTGCTGGGATTAAACAGGTCTGCTGTGTAGTACAAGTGTAACCAGATAAGATCAGTGCTGGGATTAAACTGGTCTGCTGTGTAGTAGAAGTGTAACCAGATAAGATCACTGCTGGGATTAAACTGGTCTGCTGTGTAGTAGAAGTGTAACCAGATAAAATCAGAGCTGGGATTAAACAGGTCTGCTGTGTAGCAGAAGTGTAACCAGATAAGATCACTGCTGGGATTAAACAGGTCTGCTGTGTAGCAGAAGTGTAACCAGATAAGACCAGTGCTGGGATTAAACAGGTCTGCTGTGTAGTAGAAGTGTAACCAGATGCGATCAGTGCTGGGATTAAACAGGTCTGCTGTGTAGCAGAAGTGTAACCAGATAAGATCAGTGCTGGGATTAAACAGATCTGCTGTGTAGCAGAAGTGTAACCAGATAAGATTAGTGCTGGGATTAAACAGGTCTGCTGTGTAGTAGAAGTGTAACCAGATATGATCAGTGCTGGGATTAAACAGGTCTGCTGTGTAGTAGAAGTGTAACCAGATAAGATCAGTGCTGGGATTAAACAGGTCTGCTGTGTAGTAGAAGTGTAACCAGATAAGATCAGTGCTGGGATTAAACAGGTCTGCTGTGTAGTAGAAGTGTAACCAGATAACATCAGTGCTGGGATTAAACAGGTCTGCTGTGTAGTAGAAGTGTAACCAGATAAGATCAGTGCTGGGATTAAACAGGTCTGCTGTGTAGTAGAAGTGTAACCAGATAAGATCAGTGCTGGGATTAAACAGGTCTGCTGTGTAGTAGAAGTGTAACCAGATAAGATCAGTGCTGGGATTAAACAGGTCTGCTGTGTAGTAGAAGTGTAACCAGATAAGATCAGTGCTGGGATTAAACAGGTCTGCTGTGTAGTAGAAGTGTAACCAGATAAGATCATTGCTGGGATTAAACAGGTCTGCTGTGTAGTAGAAGTGTAACCAGATAAGATCAGTGCTGAGATTAAACAAGTCTGCTGTGTAGTACAATTGTAACCGGATAAGATCACTGCTGGGATTAAACAGGTCTGCTGTGTAGTAGACGTGACTGAGATCCGGCTGGAAATGCTGAGGTTACTGAATACTGTAGTGCTGCTGTGGTTGACATGCACTTTAAAATGCTGCAGTGAAGGGTGGGATGATACCTCTGGACTGGTAAACTAGGGTAGTAGTTCCCATTTTACAAAAAGAGAGACAGAAAGATGTGTTCCAGTAACACGGAGCGATCACAGTCTTCAGCCTTCCTGGGATAGTGTATGCCAGGGTGTGAAAAGAAAACTTGTTCTAACAGCTGAACCTCTGATTCAGGAGAAGAGGTGTAGTTCCTTCATGGGTATGAAATTGTGTATGCACAGGTATTGAGGGAGTTTGCCAATATTGCCTGCTTCTGTTTTGTGGACTTGAAGAAAACATTTGGCCATTTATCTCAGAAGACCTTGTGAGAAGAGGCACAGCAGTACAGGTATCTAAAAGCTACTGTTGTGTCATTTAATCCCTACATGTGAGAAGTGAGAGCTGCGTCCTTGTTAATTGTGTTAAATTGAATATATTCAAGTTTTTAAGTTTTGTGTAAGACTCTGTTTCCTCTCCTGTTTGGGATTTTCAGTGAGAAGATATAAAGGATCCGCTAAGGTCTGAACAGCACACAGTTTGGGTGCGCGCACACACACACACACACACACACACACACACACACACACACACACACACACACACACACTTTGTCTCTGAAGAGTAGTTGTCATACTAACCATTTGAGCTGCACAGCACATTTTTAAGTGCCTTTTTTTTCCTTTCTAGGCACAAGTGAATATTTAAGCATTGTATCTAACATCAGTAAGTTAGTAACTCCTACTGATTGTATTACAGTAGCCCAAAAGATTGAGTAATTGGAAAACCTAGGTTGGTCAAATAAAGAGTTATCATATCACTTCCTTGTCACTCTCTACACAAGTTCCTCATACACGAAGTGGTTCATGTGGGTACCAGTACATCTGGATTTCCTTGTATGTAGTTCCTAAACATATTGTTAAAAGAGTCATAGCTTTCCTGTCCTCTGATTTGCTGTTGTAAGAAGTACAAGTGTGTGTCACAGTAATACTACGTGTTCTGTCACAAAGTTCTTCCCTTGTTCTTGGTACCATTAGCAGTTGCTGACCAAATGCTCTTAGCTGGTTGCTTTTCAGGAGTCCAGTGGGGTTCCTGTGTATTTAACGGTGCAAACCTTAATTGCATTGGACTAATTCTTCACTGAATGCTTGTTTAGAAATGCTGTAGTTTGTAGAGGTATGTGGCTCTCTTTGTAGCTGTTCCCGCCTTGGCTGGCGCTGATACACAGTTACCATTTTTGTAACATGTTGTTGTTACACAGGATTTAGTATGACACGCCTTGCAGAGACAGTAAAAAGAATGTTGTGTTAAACAGTAGCACAGGATATAGTGCAGCAAGCCTTGCACACATTGAAAAGAACATTGCGTTAAACAATGTTAGATACTGGCCTAACTGTACATTCTGTGTAACAAGTTACTATTCAACAACAGGTTGCTAATGTACATCACTGGGTAAAAAAAAAAAAAAGTCCACCACATGATGGCAGCATATTAAACTTTGCCGTGAAACAGGGAATAATAACAGGAAACATCTGACATTTTTTGTACTCGTTAAGCTGTTTAGCAAGTGTAAATTAAAGAAAAACGTTAATAAAAATTAAATTAAAAAACACAGCAAAAGGAACTTCAATATCATTTACAAGGATTTGCCTTTTTTACTTAGACCTTGGTAAGCTCATTTAAAAAAAAGCATGTTTTGGGAGGTGAAAAAAAATGCAATTCTGAGAGTATGCCTGTTGGCCAGATTCCGAAAGACCTGTGTGTATGTTTTGACATTAAATATTTATGTAATTTTTACTTTGTATGTAAAATATTTCCTGCATGCTACAACAACTTTGAAATGTTAGGCACAGGAACTACTTGACATCAAAAAATATAAAACAATGTATATACCAGAAAAAGCAAATATAAAACAATTTAACAAATAACCCATGATCTAAATAATTAGTTCTTGGGTTGGCATTATTTGGGAAAATAGTGCCCTTCCAAGGACATAGTCGTATTCTGCTGTGTTATTTTCCCATTAACACCTATCCTGTCAGCAGTATGAGGAGTCAGACACTTTCCTGACCCAAATAAATGCAGGTTTTAATGTGCCTTTGTAATAATGTGTGGGATGTCTTTGGTATACATTTTTTGGCCCCCTCTCCCTGGCTGATGATTGACCCCATCCATCATGGTCACCCAATGGACTTGCTCATTCCCCTGGATGAGTGCGCTGCAGCCCATTTCTTCCTTAGAATGAGAGATGAGTAAGCTTGGGACAAGCACTCTCATTACACGTTGGTAGATCGATCTTTTGCTTGAAAGTCCTGTTATCTCCTGTACATGTGTATAGCATCCAGAGGGGCTTATATGCAATGGGCCTTGGGACTTAGGTCTGTGCCTCCTCAAATTTCACCTTGAGACTTGGGTCTATGCCTTCTCAAATTTCGGTCAACGGCAATGTAGTGAGGTCTTTATTTCTATGGTCACAGTATAAATAAAGGATATATTTGCCTGGTGTTACCCCAAGGAATGCATAAGCGGCAGACACTGTTTAGTTTATGCTTATGTTTTAACAGTCTTAGCACTGGCTCCCTATTGCTTTCCACTGAGTAATATTACTGTCTGTATTTAGTACAAGATGACAGTGTTTTTGGACATTTTCTATTTATTCTGATCCTCTGTAGATCAGTGTGCATGGTATCTGTGAAAGTGATCACTGTAATTAGAGCAGTGTGATTACTGTACTGTGGTATACTAAGTTAACAGCACCAACCTACATATCATTCACATACAATGAGGTCCTGAGCTGACTTTGTGGCATGCCTGCTCTGATTTATTTCTTTATTTCTCACTAGACAGACTTACTTGCTAGAAATACTTCTTTTAACAGTGCAGTCTTGTTAAGGGACTTACACTGTAAAGGCTGAGCCTGATGGAATCAGAAGCAATGCATCTAATATTTGAGTTGTGATTGTCTGCCCCCTGCAAAACCCAGGAGGTTTAAGGTATTACACAGTGAAGGCTCCAACCTGGCTAGATCTTTCTTACTCTTTTTACGTATTGGTTTGTCTGTGTGACCTTTTTAGCCTTTGGATTGGATGTTATTTGGGTTATTGTACAGGCACCCTTACATTTACTGAAATCAGGACTGATTTTAAATTCGGTGTTTCTAAAGTTTAGGCCAACAATCTGATTATGCTTTTCTGACAAGGTCAAAAAAAAAGACTGAAACATGCTTGTCTTCAGCTAATGGGGTTTGGCTTTATTGGCCTAAATGCACCATAAATAATTAAAAAGTAAAAAATTGTGGGCATTCAGAAGCCATGTAACTGAAACAGTGTTATTTCCTTAGGACTCATTTGCTTATATCCCATGAGCCTCCATTATAGGAGGCTTGAGGTATTATACAGTGAAGGCACTAGCTTGGCTGGATTTTTCTTGCAGTATTTTCTGAATGGCTTGCCTGTGCAACATTTTGCTTGGGTCTTTTCTAAGCATTTGGATATCCATAAACACCCTGTCACACCTAGATTTACAGTTCTTAGTTGTTGTTTTGCATGGTGCAAGAGACCATATATCAAAACATGTTTTCTTAGAAGTAGCAGTTATATTAGGACCATGATATTCATTCCCTATCCTGAAAAAATCTCTGTTGACAGTATATGGCCAAACTTTATGAGTTAAGGAATTTGGCAAGTTTGTCCTGAACAAGTTTCTCTGTGATATTGCCCATTTAACTCAAGTCCTGGCACTGGCCTGAAGTTATCCTTCAGGCTTTTATGACAGTTTCTATATAGCACAGTAATGACTGTATCCTTCCTTTTCTTGGGGTTATGCAGTGCCTTCTGCTACTGTATCACCATTAGTGGAGAACTCACTTTTTTGTATTTACTGATTACTTATAGATAGTTTCATGTTCACCTTGGTAAGAAGTAGATGACATAATTTCAATAAAATGCAAATTAAAGGTCATGCTGCTAAATGCTAGGATATTTCAGCATTTATCATTCTAAATGATGTATAGGTGTATTTTGTATGAGCATTTATAAATTATTATAAGTGCAATATGAGTGTATGGGGTTACACTTTAAATTTTCTTGATGCACTTTAAATTTTCTTGACTCACTGATTAATTAATTTATACATTTATTAATTATTGTATAATTGAATTGAATAATGAATGTAGTGAAATGTATATAAACTACACCATTCTTGTGAGTAATTATTCTGTGGAAGGCTTGATGCCGAAGTACTAGGAGTACAGTAAATTTGGATGGTGACCATTTCTCCAGTTGTCAGTGTGTTTCTTTTTTTTGTTTTTTTTGTAAATGCTAGGCATCTAACATGAGACTGCACTCATTGCAATCATTCTTAACCTTGGAAGATGCTGACATTGTGCAGTCACAGAAACCTGGTTCAAAGTTGTGGACAGCACCCCAGCCTTACCTGGTAACTCACCCTATCATATATTCAGACCCCAAACTGTGGGCAACAAAGCCAAAGGAGATGGAGTTTCAATATATATTAAAGACACACACACACCTCCAGGCTGGTCAAACAGTATGATGTACAGGAGACACTCCAGGTGCAGTTAATGATTGACAAGACCCCTATTCAAATCATAGCTAGCTACAGGCCCCCAAATTTGACTCAAGATGCCCGCTCCACCTATAGAGACCTCTTTGAATCTATCAAGATTCAACCCTTTACCCTGATCCTGGGCAACTTTAACCATAGATTGGAAAAACTACTCATGCCGGAACACAAATGCCCAGATATTCCTCGATTTTATCAATGCAGATGCCTTGGAACAGCAAGTCAGTACTCCCACAAGAGGTGAGAATATCTTGGACTTGCTATTAACCAACATGAGTAACCACTGTAGCACCTTTACAGTATCATCCTCCCTGGTAAAATCAGACCATAAAGCAGTCACTTTTGAAGTCACCATCTCCCCTGACCCCCCCCCCCTTAGCTAGGGTCAAACAAAAAAACTTCTCCAAAGCTGATTACAACCTTCCTGAGGGATGGTATAAACAGCTTCAAACCAATGTCCAAATCTACACCAAAGTACTATATGAGCATTTATATAGAAGCATGGAATCAGGAATATCTGACAGGACAAAATTATCCTCCGCAAGGAAGAGTAAACCTGTCTGGTGGACATCTGTAATAAATAAACTATATAACTAAAGGAAAAAAAATGCTGTCCAGGACCAAGAAGGAGCAGGTGCCCAACTGGAAGCAATCTCTCCTTAACCTGAACAAGCAAATAAGAGCACTAGTCTAATCCTCTAAAGCCAATTTCAAGTCCAGATTGGCCACATATACTAGAAACAATCATAAGGCCTTCTTCACATATGTCCACACTCTCAAAAGAAGAACCCAGATCTGTTCAGAACGGTAGTCGAGGACACCACATACACAAATGCTGTAGATATAGCCAACCTACTGGCTGACAGAGTCAGTGAAAACTTTACCCCTCTGTCCCCCCATGAGTAAATCAGGACATCTCCAGTACCTACCCCCCACCCCTTATATCTAGGGAACAGGTCATCACTGCCCTCTCAAAGACAAAATATACAGCCTCCATGGGATCTGATAGCATCCCAGACTGCATCCTACATGAACTCAGGCATGAACGTGCAACACCATTAGGCACCCTATTCATCCAAAGCCTGAGCACCGGCTTTGTCCCAGCCAAGTGGAGGACAGCCACTGTCATCCCTTTACACAAAGGTGGAGCTTCCACCGATCCAGGAAATTATAGACCCATCAGTAACTAGCCTGATCTGCAAGGCCATGGAATGGATTATCATGGACCTCATTAACAGGGACATTGGCAACCTCCAAACACTCGACCCCACACAGTTTGCCTTTGTCAGAGGAAAGTCATGTCTGTTAAATCTGGTCGACTTCTTTGAGACAGTCACCAAATGCATGGACGAGGGGAAGATCGTGCACACCACCTACCTTGACCTGGCCAAAGCCTTCAACACTATTCCCCAATCGGACATAATAGACAAACTCTCTCAACTAAGGCATCAATCCGTATGTTACCAGATGGGTAGCAAACCAGCTCACTGATAGAACCCACCTAATCAAAATAGGGGAAGCCACCTCAAGCAGTAGACTGTTAATGAGTGGTGTACTGCAGAGATCGGTTTTGGGGCCTGTGTTATTTGGGATATACTTTTCTGAGGTGCAGGCCACAACCAGTGGGTTATGGCTGACTAAGTTTGCAGATGACTGCAAGCTGGGCGTGGGACAAGTTTGTAAGCATATTTGGAATGAAAGGGTCTAACAGCCTGGGGGTCGCCACAGTGGAACTCCAGTTTACTAATGATTGGCAGTGGATTTTACAGTGCTGAGTTGCCAGCCCAATTCTCAACCTTCAAAGCACAAAAAAGTCTGAACACTTATTTCTTCAATCAGCACCTAATGCCTGTGTCCAAGAAGGACACAGGTCTAACCACTGGGGTGAATTTATGGTTAGCCATCCAATTGTCCAGATTGCATTTGAAGAGGGCCAATGAGGTGCTCTGTTTGACATGAAGTGGGAGTCTGTTCCAAAGGTGTGGTAACCTCTGGGAGACAAACCTGTCCCTCCAGCAGGTTCTATTAATGTCACATACCAAATCAAGGTCTTTAGAGCAAGTAACCCGTGTACCATTTGACTTGCAGATATACAGCATTTCCAGTAAAGCAGGCTCTGAGATTGCCTATTATGCAAGGCAGAGATCACCTGTGAGTGGTCTATATGAAACAGAATAAAGTGACAGTGATGTCAGATGATCCACATAGGACAGATGCTGAAGACCTTGAATTTTCCTTGTGAGGAACCTTTGTGGTTTCTTCAATTGCTGCAGGTGCTTGGAAAGGTACATACCAAAAGGGGAGTTGTACTCAATTATTGGCCTGATGAGGGAAGAGTACAGGGAGGTTATAACTACTTTTTTTCCTGGAGGCAAGGTGCTTACTTGTGAAATGAGCAATATAGACTTTCCAAAGGTAAGGTTGCTGTCAACCTATGTGCCCAGGTCTGTCACCACTGAGTGCATACTTAGGGTGTTGCTGTTGATATGGTAGTTAGCAGGAACATCACTCTTATGGAAAGGGATAATAATACAGTTTTTTGCATTGAGTTTAAGGCCATGACTTTGGCACCAATTATTTGTTTGTGTAAGACCCTCTTGCAGGATCTTGACATCATTTAGAGATTCTATGACCGCTTCCAGTTTGCAGTCATCAGCAAACTTTGTCAGCCACAGACATTAAGTTTCTGGTTGTACTTTGGAGAAATAGATTCTAAACAGTAGAGGTCCCAGGACTGATCTCTGTGGAACACCACTGGTTACAGGTCTGCTGTTGGAGGTGGATTCCCCTATTTTGACTATATGTGTTCTATCAGTGACCAGTTAGCAACCCATCTAATGATGTAAGGGTTGATACCTAGCTGGGTGAGTTTGTCAATGATGCCTGAGTGTGGGATAGTTTTAAATGCCTTGGCCAGGTCTAGGTAGGCTGTATGCACTGATTTCCCCTCATTCAGGACCTTGGTGACTGTCTTGAAGAAGCCCAATAGGGTTTAACAGGCACAATCTCCCTTTGAGAAATCCAAACTGAGTACGGTCAAGCGTTTGGAGATTACATATATTTTTATTGATAAGGTCCATGATGATCCGCTCCATGAGCTTGCAGATAAGGCTAATCAGGCTAATAGGTCTAGAGTTCCCCAGTTCAGTGGAAGCACCACCTTTGTGCAAGGGAATAACAGTGACTGTTTTCCATTCAGCTGGGATGAAGCCAGTGTTTAGACTATGACTGAAAAGAGTACCCAGTGGTGTTGCTAATTCATGCTGGAACCCATGTAGGACACAGCCAGGGATGCTATCTGGTCCCACAGATCCTGTGTTTTTGGACTTAGAGAGGGAGTTTATCACCTGCTCTTTAGAGATACAAGGTAGTGGGCAAGTGGTAGGAATGCCATGGGGTACATGTGGCGGGGACAGGGGTGTGAAGTTTTCACAGAACCTGTCAGCCAACAGGTTAGCTATGTCCACAGGCTCAGTCATTGACACCAATCTGTTCCTTTCCTTTTAGGTTATGGATGTAACTAAGGAATGCCTTATGGTTGTTCTTAGTTGAGGAAGCTAATTTGGATTCATAGTTTGCTTTGGGGGGCTTCACAAAAAAATCTTACTTGCTTGTTTAAGCTGAGGAGGGAGTGTTTACAGTTTAGGGCTCACTCCCTCTTACTCTTAGACAGCAATTTCTCATTCATTAATTCATTCACTCACTCACTCACTGAAGAAACTCTCCCATGCATGTATTTTTTAATTAACAAAGACTGAACTACGCAGCACACCTTACATAAAAGTTGGGTCAGTAAAATAGTAATTCTAATTGTCCTACAGTGCTAGGTATAAACAGAAGTTTTATTATACTGCCTGTATTTGTCTGGTATTAGAATCAGGCTTTGTCTCCTTTGTAGCAGGGGAACATATAAGCAGTGACCCTGCAGTCATTGGTGGTATATGCATGTCTTTGTGCATTATGTCTACTAATGCTCTGTAATACAATTTTTCATCTCCTGAAGAGTTTTATTTATTTATTTGTATTTATTTCCAGAGTAGAGTACTGATCTCATGGACATTTTCAGACTCAGCCCAGGAACAGTGTCTGGTCAAGTGACTTGCTCAGAGTCACACAGTTAGGTAATGGAGGCTGAGGGACTCAAACCCTGCACCCCTGGACCACAGGAAATGGCTCTTTAACAACTCCTTAATCCTCTATGCCAAATGACAAGCATCCTCTAAGACAACTGCCAGTTTCTTATGTGGGTATGTAGGTAAGGTGAGTCATAAATAAGGACTCTGGGGTCAAAATGCAGTGAATGCTTCTCAGTTCATGCCATGTGCACCACATACCCAAAGTTCTCTTCTGCTGAGACGCTGACAAATCAGGTTATGGGATACTGAAACTTCATCAGGCTGCATATGGGTTTTTATGTGTTAGCTACTTTACTCGTATGTCCTTCCACAGAGCACTGTTGCTGTATTCCAAACTGTTGGGTTATCTCTCCAAATAACTTGGATGTCCAGCTAGGGTACCAAAACCAAAACTTTCCATAGAGCCACATGTCTGATGTATGACCTAAGGCCATGGGCAAAGGGGTATGTAACTGAATGTAACAGTGTGACATCCTCAGAGTATTTTGCTGCCAGTCTGAATGTGGGACTCACACCCATTGGTTCTACACGTAGACTTTGGTATCATTCTTGCTCTCACTTATTTAGATTAGTGCCCCATTAGAGAAATCTCCTTATTTTATTGCTTTAATCTGTTATATATCAGCTAAGAAAGTGCAGTGTGATGTTGGTAGGCATATTCCTTGTAAGGATCTCCACTCCCAATGTCTTTTTTGCCTTGGAGCAGAACACAGCTATACAAAAATTCCAAATTTATGAATCTTTTGCATCAAAAACTATACATTACATGCATGTCTTTCCTCTCTTGATACCTGTCTAGAGACTCAGTGCCTTGCCCAATCTACACAGGAGGAATATTTGGCATCCGACATCCTGTTTATTCCAAAAAAAGAAGTTTAAATGGCCTAGGCTTGAGCCTATGTATGCCCAGTCAACACAGACATATGTATTGAGGCTTCACAAGAGCAGGGAGGTATGTTTGACCTTTTCCCAGATTCCTGCTATCGGAACCCGGCCCAAGAGTGGTATGGGATATGACAGTGGAGACAGCAAAACCTAGGCTTATTTATTTAACATTTGTTTACCTGGAAAGTCCAACTTGGAACAAAGCCAGTTTTCAGCAGAGGCCTGGGGAGAAACACTTCAGACGTATGTCTTTGTAACGTGGGAGTGAACCGGATTACCTGGAGGAAACCCTCATGAACGCAAGGAGGACATGCAGACTCCACACAGAAGGCACCCCGGCTGAGAATCAAACCAGAGAACCTCTTGCTGTGAGGAGACAACACAACCACTGCACCACTGTGCCATCCGTTATAATTTCTGAAGGACTGGAGGACATACCTCAAATACTGGTTACAAAGGAGGTGCCTGGGTCTTTGAACAAAATACACCAAGGATTGGATCCCCACTTTTTTATTAATGCAGACATCATTTAAAAGAATGAGAAACAGAAGACGAAAAATGTTTCTCCTCTGTAGACGTCCCAGGGAAAAAGAATGGATGCAGTCTTTTCAAAGATTTAAGGTCATTGTGGCTCTCAAGCCACCTTCCTTTCTTTCCTCTGCACCTGCTCCCTCAACACCTCAAAAGTGACATCAGGAGTCCTCTTCTGAGGAAGATAAGGCAGATTTTGATTTGGATGAACATTCCCTGATTCATTCCATGTGCCAAATGGCTTCTGATGATGAGGATACTTTATGCCCTGATTCACTTGTTCATGAAATCTCTCTTGGGGAACCCACCAGATGATGCAGCATTTTGAGAGGGAATACAGCAAGTATTTGATAAACAGAAGAGATATTACAATTTACTGGAGGTTTGTCCCCCTATGCCTGCACCCATCCTGACAGTCTTGGAGTCTTTTCTGGATACATTTGCATCCACTTCAGCTGCTCCTGACTCTCATCCAGAAGCGCCAAAGAGACTTGATAGGTTCTATAAATTGCCTGAAGGACTACAACTCATATAAAAATCCTCTGGAAGATCACTCTGTTTTTTTTTTATTTTCACAGAAAAGACATCTAACCTTTTACCTGCTGCTAATGCCTTATCCTCAGACAACGGTAGTAGGGACATGGACAGATACGGAAAAAAGTTTATACCTCTTCCACCCTGGCCTTCAGAGCTTTGAATTACCAAACATAAATGACTAAATATTTTTGTTGTCGATGCTAAGTGATTCATCTTCCTTTGAAATCTCTAAAAGTAAACAGCTTGCCTTTTTCATGAGGGGGATTCAAGCCACTCAATTAGCAAGGCATAGTATCAAGTGCAGATATGATACAGTGCAAAGTTCATCCTTCTTAGAGGAAGTTTTCAAGATTTTTGGTTTGCTCATCACACTTTCAGTTCTCTGCTTTACCCTTTGGGTTATCTAGTGCCACCATTGTCTTCACAAAATGTCTAGCCCTGGCTATCACCTTCTGCAGAACTCAGGGAATTCAAATATTGTTATACCTTGATGACTTGCTAATACAAGTATCTTCTCAAGAGGTTCTTTTAAAGTGTCTCAGCTAAACAATCTCCCTTCTCCTGCACAAGGAAAAATTCTCAATTCCCTGAGATTCATGGTTCCTTTTGCAAGAATACACATGAGAAAGATATAATGGTACCTAAGATCTCAGTGGTCTCAACACTGTCGCCCTCTGGACACTCAAATCAGACTTGTAACATCTTTGAAGAAAGAACTTCCATGGTGAATATCATAGGTAAAGTTCAACCCAGGCCTTCCTTTAAAGCTAATGGTTCCTTCACAGGACTTGCACACAGATGATTTAGATGTAGCTTAGAGGGCACAGACAGATTCTCTGAGTCAGTGGAGTCCTGGAGTGTCAGTGGCACAACAAGTTACACACATGCCTTTGGTGCAGAAGGCTGTGTGTTCTATACCCACACCAGGTAGATCAATTGCTGATACTGCAGTGTAGCATAAGGTGGTTGCTGTACCCCTGAGTGTGCCATCCTTCAGATAAGACATTATACCAAAGCTCCATATGCCTGAGTTGGTGATAGCTCAGGTGGATATAGAAGATTCCATGGCACCTATCAAAAAGATTTGGGGAAGTTCTTGGAAGTCCACTAACCTAGTGGCAGTGGACACCAAATCAAAGGGCAGAGAACATGTGAAGGAGATGAGGGCACTAATGTTGGCCCTGTATATCTTCTGTCACTCATAGTCTCCAGGTCCTCGACAAGATCTTCAGAGACAAAACAACATTCATGTAGTATATAAACAGGGCAAGGATGGGGGGGGGACAAATCTTGTCAGCTACACAGACTGGCACTTCTACTGTGGGAACAGGTCATAAAAGCAAAGCTGTCACTTTAAGCTCTTTATATTTCCTCCCAGGACAATTGGGGGGGGGGGGGGCAAATCTTGTCAGCTACACAGACTGGCTCTTCTACTGTGGGAACAGGTCATAAAAGCAAACCTGTCACTTTAAGCTCTTTATATTTCCTCCCAGGACAATTGGAGGGGGGGGCAAATCTTGTCAGCTGCACAGACTGGTGCTTCTAGTTTGGGATCAGGTCATAAAAGCAAACCTGTCACTTTAAGCTCTTTATATTTCCTCCCAGGACAATTGGGGGGGGGGGGCAAATCTTGTCAGCTACACAGACTGGCTCTTCTAGTTTGGGAACAGGTCATAAAAGCAAACCTGTCACTTTAAGATCTTTATATTTCCTCCCAGGACAATGTACTGGCAGATTTTCTAAGCAGATCCATCAAAGACTTTCTTGATTGGATGTAGAACAGTGAAGTCTTCCTAGACAAAGGCCTCAAATGGGGTATTCCTCAGATAGCCCTATTTCCCACCATCTGCTACAAGCAGCTCCAGCGGTTTTGCTCCAGGACTCCATGCCCTCAGGTCTGTACCTAGGATGCCCTGTCCTTTCCTTGAGAGGGGAGGCTTCGTTATGCCTTAACCCCCTCTGCCTCTAATCCCAAAGGTTCTGTTAAAGATACAGGGGGACAAACCAAAAATCTTGCTGGTGACTTCTTTTTGTCCCAGGTGCATTGGTTCCCCTTTGTCTACCACCTAACCAGGGGTCATCACAACAGGTTACCTCACAGAGTGGACTTGCTCTTGCAGCACAGTGGCCATCGACTTCATCCCAACCTGTTATCTCTCAGTGTAACATTATGGATGATAGGATTCTGATCCCCTTCAAGTAATAATTTTCTGAGGATGTGCTACAGGCTCTTCAGGAGGCAAGGAAACCTACCAGTAGAAACTTTTATATATCCAAATGGAAAAGATTTCCTGCGTGGTGTCACACTGCCACGCAGAACCCTATAAAGGGATTCCTGTTATTCTCTCCTACTTGTGTGGGCTATTAACAGCGGTCTAATCTACTCCTCTACTAAAGCAAATTTATCTGCCATTTCTGCTTGTTTGCCTCTATACACACCACTACTTTCTGGATTAGAGGTAAAGCAGTTTTTCAAGGATCTCTTTTATTTAAACCCATCAAGGAAAGCTATTCTTCCTTCATGGGACTTACATTTTGTCTTGGAAAAACATTTTCAGCCACCAGTGGCCTCTTCTTCCTCAAATTCCCAGCATGGAAAACCACCATCTTCCATAACCCTCAGAACAAGGGTGAATGAATAGTTCATTCTCTGGATGTGCATAGGCAGGTCAGATTTTACTTGGATAAGACCAAAAACATTTGAAAAACTGACCAGCTGTTTGTTTGGGTTCATAGGTTAGGTATGCCAGGCTAATGACTAATAGGGCCTTTATAAGCCTGACCATGCAACCCAAATGAATGTCCTGAGTTATTGTGCCTTAGAGGTTCTTTCAAGAGATTTATGTTAGTAAGGGTATGATTTAACAGCTGCCTTTGTCCATCAGAGACATAGATGTCAGACCAGGGGTGAATTTCTGATTTCACATCCACTGGTCCAGGTTGGACTTGAACAGGGTTAGGGAAGGGCTGTGCTTCACATGGATGGGAAGCCTATTCCAGAGAACAGGGATTCTCTCAGATACATACCCGTCTCTTCAACATGTCCTACTTAAGTCACAAGTAAAGTTTAAATCCTTAGATCTTGTAGTTTTATTTATGCCCTGTATTATTTTTGTGAGGAACCTCTGTGGACATTCCAGTTGCTGAAACTGCCTGGTCAGGTATATACCAAATGGGCATTATACTCTGATGACTGAGTACAGTGGCATGATGACCTCCTTGACCTAGATGACATGCACTTACTTATACATCGGGTGACGCAGAATGATTTTCTTACAGCCTTAGACATATGTTGGTCAAAAGCCAGGTTGCCATCTACATGAGTCCCCAAATCCCTGACTAGTCCAACTACTTTTAGGGGTGTTTTAACAATGAGATAATTTCACTGGGTTACTGACTTTCTTAAAAAGTACTATTATATATTTCTTGGCATTGAGTTTTAAGCTATGGTTTTGGCACCAGTCATTTGTCTGTGTTAGACCTTCTTGCAAGATGTTAGTATCTTGTGAGGATTTCTATGATTGGATTGCTCCTATGCTTGCAGTCATCTGCAAACTTGGAAGGCCAGAGGCCCTTGACACTGGCCTTCACTTCCAAAAAACAGATGCCAGTGAGAAGCAGATCCAGTACACAAACCTGGGGGACTCCAATGGAGGTGGTCTCTACAATCTTAACTTCCTCGGTCCTGTTTGTGATTTAGCTGGCTATCCAGCAAGTTACATAGGTATAAACCTAACCCCATGAGTTTGTTTACAATGCCGAATGGGGTATTTTATCAAATACCTTAGCTAAGTCAAGGTAGGCAGTATGCACCATTTTGTCCTCATCCATTGCCTTTATGATTTTCTCAAAAAAGTCCACCAGGTTCAGTTGGCATGACCCACCCTTGATGAAACTAAACTAGGTTGGATCCAGTTTCTGAAGGTTTCCTGTTTCATTGCTTTTGTTTTAAACAAAAAACATCTTTATTGAATTATCACTTATGACATAGCCAATTCTTCATTTATACAAATGAAAACAAACCATATTGACATATTTTCAGTTGCAAACATTATACATCACATATAATCTTTTATACAGTCATTGTCAATTGGACATTGTAAAGCTCATTCAATTAATGTCTTCCCTTAAACCTAATTTCTCCTCCAAAACATTATTCTGTGTTATTCCCACAATTCCATTTTTTTCAGTGTAATGTGCTCCTGCCCTTTTCTAAAGAACCCACCTCCATTTTTTATCTCTGTTACTGTACTTACTACTTAGTATGGTTGGTTTAGACTTTGTTTTCCATTTTCTAGTAATTGCTTTTTTTGCAGCCCCAGAATTAAACTCAGCAAGATCTTACTATATCTAGGCAATTCTGATTCTGTTTCACAAGTCAAAAAAATTTTTTTAGTTACAGATATTTACTTACCGAGTATTTCTGATGGAGCAGCCTGCAGGGAATTTCTAAAGTCTGCCAACTCATTATACTCCCAAAAAATATGTTCCCAATGACCTCTTTCTTCCCCATCATACTTCCAATATTTGTAATATTTGCAATCTAAATAAGGAAAAAAATCTTTGTGGAGTCTGATTGGGGTATAAAGATACCTGTGCAAACACTTCCAATCAAAAATCCTACATCTTCTAGACTTTATTGCATATTTGAAAGTCATGCATGTGTCCTCCCATTGTTTCATTGTGAATTGCTTATCCAGTCTCTCTTCCCGATCCTTTCTAACCTCCTCTGATTGGTTCCTATAGTTAGCATGCAATATTTTAAATGCCCTACTATTATCTCCTTTGTAATGCCAACATCTGTTCTAGATTCCAAAAAAAACTCTATCAGTACTGGTCTTTCACTTAGGATCCCCTATTCCTTTCTGTTTGCCTATACTCTGATATCAATCTTTGATCAGGAAGACAGTCTCTAGCCTGCAGTCCAAATGTATTCTTGGCCTCTTTCTATTTCATTACCTTTACATCTCTAATTATTTTCACCCAATACCTTGGTTCTTTTGCCAGTTTTCTCTATTAAATTCTGTTTCCTATGCCACTCTCAGTCATTTCTGCAATATTTGTTTCTATTGCTTTGCATGTGGGACTAGTCTAACTAATGGGTTTATGCTTCCCAGGATCCATTGATAGTCCATCCTTGCGCAGAGGGTTGACTGTTGCAGTCTTCCATTTGCATGGCATGAAACCTGCAAGGAGTTTATGGTTGAGTAGTGACACCAGCGGCCCTGATAAGTCATATTTCAGGCTACCTGGGATATTACTGAGTCTCATTGAAACTGTATTTTTGGCCGTAGAAATCACATTTAAGACCTGCTCCCTACTGATAGTCGGAGAGATTATATTAGATGGTATTTCTTGGGGGGGGGGGGGGTGGCTTGGCGGTGACAAGGGTTAAAGTTGGGCAAGAATTTTCAGAAGATTTGTATATATCTCCCGGTTCTGTGAACATGGCTTCATTTACCAACAGTTCAACACTGATGAGATTTTTGACATAGCTAAAGAAGGCCATATAGTTGCTCTTGGCCTGAGACACTATCTTTACCAGACTTCTTAGTTGTCAATTCAGTTTGATGAGAGAGTTTTTATCTTTTTTGGCATTAATTTTAGCTATGAATTTTTTATTCTTTTGTTGTACAACCTTTTTAGGTTTATTTATTTATTTGTTTGACATTTGTTGACTGGGAAAGTCCGACTGGGCTAGTGCCCTTTTTCAGAGGAGGCCCAGGGAGAAAAGCTCCACAGAAGAAACAAAATTACAAAGCTACAATTCATAAACACCACAAAGAAAGCAAAAAGCATAATTACAATTCATAAAGTTCATAGAAAAATATATACAAAGTGTGGCAGGGTAAGTATATAATACAAATGAGCTTTAAGAAATGGGAAATTGTTCACAGGCATGGTGAAAAAATACAATGAGATTACATTCACAAAGCTCACAAGCACATGGAATAGGAGTGCAAAATGAGTTTAGTAGCTCCCAGTCAATTAAGTACAACAATTATGAGATGAAGTCGGAGGTAGTTATGCTTTGACAGGAAAGGTAGGATGAGAGACAGCAAATTGCCATGTCTAGGTTTAGAAATTGAGAGAAATGTAGTAAGAGTTTGTAGCTACGTGAGTGTTGCCTATTACTGAGTAATAAGGAAGGTAGAGTAGGTACTAGTAAAGTGATAGATTCCACCAGTGGGGTTTGTTTTTTTGATTTGGTGTTGGGCTTACGTTTGGTAGGCACAGCACCCTCCATGCAGTCACTGACATGGTTGTACATGGCTTATGTATATAATTCTGTATTGGCTGCTGTCTTATCTGGGTTTGGAGGGGCTTGAAATTTTGACAGGTTATCAATAAAATAAAAGGTAGTTTGTCTTGTTGCTGAGGTTATAGAAATGATTATTATTTCAAAGGAGACTGCTCTTTGACCTTACCAGATGGGATGCAGCACCGTGGGGAGGGTGAAGCATTCTCACATACTTCTGAGTACCACGTCCAATATGTTTGTACCTCTAGTAGGCATATGCACTAACTAGTCCACAGTGTTTGTGTTTACAAAATCTAGGAATTTCTGCATCTGCAAATATGGGGTTGTGTAGGATTCCCACTTTATAGAGGGATAATGTAAGTCCCCTGCTAGTGTGGTATTTGGTTGAATGGTGAGTGTTTCCAATAGGTCTTAGTATGAGCTATGGGTTTCATTGGAGATAGAGGGAAACCTATAGACTGTATGATAACGGACATTGTCTGTGGTAATCTGGACATCTTGGAACCCCCAGTGCATCATTCCATTTAAACAATATAGAGGCATGCTTGTTACTGATGTAGCTCGAGACACCTCCAATTTTAGTTCCTGTCTGTGCAGTTGCTGGTCTAAATGTGTGGGAGGCACTGAAGCCTTGCACTGCTTAGGTAATCTCTGCAGCTTTAAACAGTGTCTCGGTAACTGCACAGATGTCTGTATTCTACAAGATGAGGAGAGCTTGCAGTGGGTGGACCTTGTTTAGACTTCTGACATTGAGATGTAGCACCTTTAGATTTCCTCGGGTAGATTTTGCTCTGTTGAAAGGTTTGGCAATTTGGTATTGCCTAAAAATGCCCTATGGTGGAGAATAAGGTTTCAGCCAACATCTGGAAGCCTAGAATGGACAAATGCAGCCCATCCTTAGCATAGCAATGAGATTTGTTAACCATGTCCTCCCATAATGGCAAATACTGTATCCTTCTAGAAATGACACCAACAACCATGCCAGTTATAAAAGTCAATCACCTTCTGTTCATATCGCAGCATCATCCTTGGTGAAGGTAGAATGCTGCTCAGTGCTAGGCTCATATCAGTCTGTGATACATAATTAGAGAGCTCCACAATGCCTATCTGCATACAGTCTCAGGAGGTACATATCAGGTAATTTACACCTACATGGACTATGACTGAATCATACTGGTACCTGTGGTACAAAGACTTGAGTACATGCTTAACTTGGTGGATCCTTGCCGCGATAGACAACTGACTGTTATTTTCTCCTTGTTTAACCAGGTGAGTAGGGCATCAGTACGTTGTACAATGAAGTCCCATACAGCTGGAGTCCTGGGTATTGTATTGGCTTGCCGAATGGATTTAGCAGTTGAGGTTCCACTGGGTGTGATTTTATGTACAGTGTTAGGTGCTGTTTCTGTACTAAGTCAATTCATCCTTCAATAACAACTTATTTTCCATACAAAGATGAACTGTCATTAGTCCAAGGTTTATTGTTTAGAAGATACATATTTGCAAGCTAATGGTCTCCATTGTGGGCATTACAGGTAAATAAACTGTCCAGGGATGTTGTTAGGTCCTGTACCGTAGGTGGAGGGCTACCACATCCATAAAAGGTCTCTTATTTCCCTCTGACATCCACTATGGAAAGTATTAACAGGTTTAGAAAATAACTTATCTTTTAATTTTTTTTTGTATTTGTTTTATTATTAGTAGATACATTTTTTATATTTTTGATGTAAAATCATTCACTTGCCTGCAGCATTGGGCCTCATAACATCCCTGGATAGGTGTTAATTGCACATTAAAACACACCCTGTCAGACATTATTGCTTGCTTGGAGAATGTATTTTATATACAAAATACACATTATTTAAGTATTTAATAATTTACACACACACACACATATATATATATATATATATATATATATATATATATATATATATATATATACACGTGTGTGTGTGTGTGTGTGTACACACAAAAATATACATACATAAATGCACTTATGCACACATCTAGAGCTGTATGCACACACTCACACACACACACACACACACACACACACACACACACACACACACACACACACACACACACACACACCAATAAATGCCACACCTGCTTTATTTATGCTTAATAAGACATGAATTAATACCAGGCCCCAACCTGGTCCCATCTTCTTTCTATAAGGTCTATAGGGGACACACTAAGGTTGGTGTGACTGCCCATCCAGTTGTCCAGGTTATGCTTAAAAAGGGTTGTGGAGATACTCTGCTAACCTAGAAGTGGTCTGTTTCATAAAATAGGTATATCTATCCCACAACAAGTGCTATTCATGTCTTGGAGTACATTTAGGGCTCTTGAATGAGTATTTTGGAGGTGTTAGTTTTGTGGATGTGTAGAAAGTTGCAAGGGACTTTCAAGGCACTCTAGGCTACACAAAAATCTCCTCTCAGCAGTCAGGAGGCAATGGAAAAGAGTGTCAGCACTTTAAAATGGTCAGCTTAACTCAAACATGACATGTCCTTAAAAGAACCAGTCTTTTGTAGTCTCTCTTTTTTCGCAAACCAGATCATATGCCTAACCAAGTAGATACTAAAAGGGGCTTTATATTCAATTATTGGCTTGATAAGGGAGGAGTAGGAGAAAACAGTGACTTCCGTGGCTCAAGATGATATGCCCTGATGATTCGTCTGCCTATATTAAGGGATTTCCTAACAACAGTGGTCACATGGTCAAACGATAGTTAATGGACAATGAAGTTGCCCAAGTTCCTAATGACTGAGTCAGTTTTTATGGTGGGGGGTGACACCTATGTGATAAGAGTAGGAGGGCCCAGGCTTGCTAAAGGACACAAGGCTGCATTTTTTGACATTTAGTTTGAGGCCATGGTCCAAGCACTACTCCTTAGGCCCTCTTTAACAGTACATAGGTCATCCGGGGCATTTCTCACAGCTCCAAATTTGCAGTCATTGGTAAACCTCTTCAGTCACAAACCTTTGGTGACAGTTTTAATTCAGAGAAGTAGATACCAAAGTGAAGTGGGTATCAAAGAGGGCTAATCACCGGACAGCACCACTGATAATCATTCTTTTAGCTGGGACTGCATCTGCAACACTAACAGACTGGGTTCTGTCAGTGAGCTAGTTTGCTATTTAGCAGGTAATATGTGGGTTTACAATAAACTGGAGTAGCTTATCAATGATGCACAAGTGTGGAATGATACTGAAGTCTGGCCAGGTTCAAGTATGCCATGTGAACAGATTTACCTAAGTCTAATGCCGCAGTGGTTTATTCAAAAAAGCCCAGTAGGTTAAAAAGGCAAGATCTGCATTTCACAAATTCAAATATATTTGATCTCAGGTTTTAAGACTGCCTATCTCCTTGTTTTTGAGGTCAGTAGTGATGCCCTCCATTGCCTTACAGATAAGACTTGTGAGGGTGATAGGTCAATAGTTTCCCAGGTCAGTTGTGGGATGACTACAACAGTTTTCCATACCTCCAGCACAGACCCAATGGAGAGGCTGAGATTAAACAGATGTAATAACGAATCATTCAGGCAGTGCTTGTTGCTAACAAGAAAAAAACCTGGGTCATTGTCAGAACCCATGGGGCTAGTGTTTCTAGCCTTGGACAAAAAGTGCTTAGGACTTGCTTGGGGTGATTTGTGGGGGTAATATAGGCATGCCAATATTCTGTGAGCAATTTGGGAGTGACTGGTGGACAAAGTCTGAGACATATTTGTCTACTAATATGATGGCACTGTCCGCAGGGGTCAAGCATGTGCTGTTATTCTGTGTTAGCTCTTTACCGAGTGCTCTGGCAACAATATTGGGTGTTACAAAGGAAATTATTTTTAAGCTGAGACACATGATCTGAATTGCCTAGACAGAGTAAGAGCTTATTAAATGTAATTCTTTTGGCTGCCAAAAACAGAATTGTCAGAAAATGGAAATCAAAGTCTACACCAACTGTATTTGAAGTGAATTAAATTATAAAACTGAAAGTTGAAGAGTAATCTTTAGAAAAGGGAAGGAATAAATTACAGAAAAATAAATGAAAATTGTGGGAACAATACATGCAGAATAATGTTCAGGAGGAGGAGTGAAGTTTACGGGAAGGCAGGAATTCAGCAATTTATGCAATGTTGGACTGATGATAGTTACAAAGAAAGAAAAACTATGTGATGTGTAATGTCTGTAAATAGGAAAGAATGTTAATATGGTTTGTTTTCTTTTCTGTTAATGTATGTTATCCTATGTCTTAACTGATAATTTAATAAACATGTTTAAAAAAAAGACTTAAAATAGAATGTTACCAGTTCAGCAGTATGACAAAGAAATACTTAATGCAGCTGCACATGGGGAAAATAATCCAAGATATGTAAAACATAAATTGGGTATGTTGGGAAACTGGTGACAGAAAAGGATGGAAATGTATTCTAGTATTACACGTGGTAAAAGCAGGAAAGCAGAAACAAAAACAGTCTGCTTCATAAAGGTTGCAAGGACCCCATGAAAATGATGTAAATTAGGCCAAACAGTTGTTATAGCCAGCCCTGCTTCTGAACTATTATAAGCAGGCGTGCACACAGACATTACACAGTATTGCCCAACAGGTAGTCATGTAGTATGCTGTAAATATAGACTGCATGCTGTATGACACTGGCAATTTCTGATGTATGCATCATGGATGATGCCACAGTGTTGGGCACAACATTTCATTATGCAGCTAAAGTGCTCACTGCCACCCCCACACACTGATGGAATTTAATCCAAGCTTGTTATAACAGATGCACCAACACCTATGTTGGGAGTCTGTATGGCAGAACTGATGCATTGCATGGAAGCAGCAACACTAGGAATGCCTGCTGTGCCACTGAAATCTTCACATCACACCTGTTCTCTCAGTTACATTGGTGTGAGCACTGATACAATTAAAGAAAGGCTGTAAAAGTCTGGTGGTACATGTGAACTCATAGTAGCTTATCAGAGTGAGTTACAGTATGCTAGGAATGGTCAGGAAGTCATGGTCTGCAATGAAAATTGCAGCCTTTCTTAAAAATATGGAACAAGTATTGTTCACGGGCAAGTCCACTGTCCATTTCTAAAAATATACTAACTCTGAAATCATGCGAGTTTGGGTGGTAAGGAGAAATGTCCTAATCTCCAAAGTTATGCAGTCTCAATGATGTCACACTTTGTGATTGAAATAGGGATTTGGTTAAACATAGGAGACGACCCCCCACTGCAATTAAAGGTGACAAAATGAAACCATATATTCCAGTAGGTGCTTTTGATATGATGGTGCAAACTGTATTGGGCTTCTGCAGTGTTCCAGTGGTGATGATATTGATTGCTAGCACTATTTTTGTTTTCAATAGTATTGGCTTTCCATTGCCAGCATGAACATTCATTCCATGGTACAGGGCATATTTGGTCAAAGCCTGTACCATCCATGTGATACTGATCCATGCACTTACTGGTTCTCAGTGCTGTGTTTTAATCACATTGTGTTTACTTTAAGAATGCTAAACAAATAATGCAATCATTAATTATGTTAAAAGCTTAAAAAACATCTACAGCTAATCTGTAACCTTGGTGAAATCTGTAACTTACTTGTTGCCATAGTCTTGCAAGTGCAGACATGATGGTATTGCCTTGAAATGATTTTCCATTCCTAAATGAGAATAAAGTCCATTAGAGAAATAAAAAAACAACTAACAAACAATTCATAATCACCCATGTACATTATAACTATAATTAAAAAGAAACAACTGCCATTCTATTAACCCAAAGTACTTCAGTAGGTCTCGCACTGCATGTCCACATTTCACTGAGAATATAAAGCTGTCTATCTGTCTAACTGAGAAGAGAAGCTCAGTGGTCATTGAAATAACATAAAGTACGGAACACACAATGTCCATAGAACTCTTCATTATCCAACCACTTGGTTATGTGGTCCCATTTCTTATTGAGTAGGTCAGTACTGCCAAAGGTTGTAACACCTATTTTGAGTTCATGTAAGCCTATTCTTGGGGGTCTTCAATTTTTGTATTATAGGGGGTACCCTTTGTTTCCATTTTTGGTCACAATTTTTTTTTACAAGGATCAAAATTTTTTACAGGCTGTCCACTGAGATTTAGATAGCTTTTATGACTTGGTGCCTCCCAATAAAAAGTGTAGCTGTTTGAGTAGAAGTAGTAGAGTAGAAATGTACCATCTCCCACCAGTAAGAAGAGCATGTGCAGCCTAATCTGCTACCTCTGGTCGAAGGCACCGCAGCATGTATTTAAACAATTTGTATTTGTAAAAATACTTGAATTGGCACTGCCAACCACAAAGGTGGAACTTCCTAGACCTGGTAACATTCCTTGGAATTTAATTTTTTTCCCAGTGAACTGACGATATAGGGACATCATGGTCTCTCTCCCAAATTTATTGAAATTTGTTTGTAGCTTTTGGATTGGCATGTTATAAGATTGAGCCCCTGTGAGACCAACAAACCACAAACATTAATATGGATTTTAAAGACATCTTTTCCTCATTTTTGTAACTGATTCTAAAGGAGTTTAACATGAATGTTCAAATTAAATTTCTCTGAAAACTGGGGCCAGGATACAATTACATCCCATTCCATCACTTGAGTCCAATATCTTATTGGGCATATTTTTCAGCGTATTAAAAGTGTGGGGAATGATTCTGTGCCAAGGACAACATAGAGACGAGGGACAGTTCCTTCCACAAGGCTGTCAAATTCTGTTCCATTGAAATGCAGTCAAGAGGATACAGAAGATCCTAGCAAAACAGTGGAAGCCCACTCATTTTAGAGGATCCTTTAACCATGAGTATTTTGTGAAACTGGATGAGTCCTCCCATCATGTCTAGTAAAGCCCCTTCCAAATATAATTGCATCCTTCTTACATTAACTGAATACAGTTCTTAAGCTTAATCACTTTTGTATAAGTTACAAAGCCCTCTAAATCTGGTGGTCAAAACAAGAATATTCCATCCAATTCTGTGTTGCCATTTCTCCCTCAGGAATTTCCTTAAAAATGATCTCCTTGGGGAGGGGCAGCCCATGGGCAGTGTATAAGAAAAGTGGCAAAATAAACTAGTTTATAGCTTACACGTTCTGTGTCATATTGAGTCTGAGACTCCAGTCATCAACGAACCTACAGCTTATCTGTCTGTAGGTGATGAACACTGAATTGTATCTGTAAATTGCATATCTTGATAGGTAAACTGGTTATGCCAGCTTAAGAATGGATGAGACAGTAGACTCACCTGTGAATGGGGTATAGGCTATCTTAATTGCTTCACTTTTAGAGATGTTGATATTATATGCCAATAATTTCTCAGAATTGTGAAGGACTGATAGAGCTCTCCCCAGTTCCTCTTCAGGGTGGGATTAGTAGAGCAGTAAATCATCAACACGCAAGGCAAGGCCCCCAGTCCTATAACCTTTCAAAATGTGTCTACGCAAATGCTCCGTCACCGGTTCCAATTATAAAGCAAATAGTAGAGGGGAGAGTAGAAAGC
This sequence comes from Protopterus annectens, assembly GCF_019279795.1. Taxonomy (NCBI): domain Eukaryota; kingdom Metazoa; phylum Chordata; order Ceratodontiformes; family Protopteridae; genus Protopterus; species Protopterus annectens. The sequence continues at coordinate 116,200,025 of NC_056749.1, forward strand.
CTTACCTAGTCTCCCTGCATATCCCAAAACTGGGAGAAGGACTTACATGTATGTTAATTTTGGCCTTAGAGTCCTCATATAAGTACTTTAATAAACTCACTATCCCATGGAGAAGTCCATGTGTTGAAGAACCAGGGAAATATACTCTCACTGGACCTGTCATACGCCTTCTCTGCATCTAAACTGGTCAAGACAATAGGAGCATTACAGTGGCAGGCACCCTCAGTCACCAAAGATGTCATTATTAAATTATCTGAAATTGTTCTACCCAAAACAAACCCAGATAGATCAGGGTGTACAGATGAGGCAGAAATTTTGATAGCCTATTGCTCAAGATGGCCATAAAAAGTTTATAATTCTGATCGAGCACCAAGATGGGACAATATTAGGCTGTGAGGAAGGGTCCAGGTTCAGAACTGGTGAAATGATTGTCTGCTTTCAGGAATTTGGCACTTCCCCATGCGAATAATGTAACTGGAAAGGTTTGCAAATTTAGCAAAGAAGTCTTTAACACTATCTTTATAAATAAAGGTATTCCATCTAAGCCTGTTTTTTTTTTCCTTTTGTCAGACTTTTATATACAGAAATTCAGCTTCTTGATGTGAAATGTGTTTCCAAATATGTCTGCTGCACTCAGGGCTCAGCTTCGGTAAATTAATGGGGGCAAAATGTTGTTTCCCCCTCCTCTATTAAAAAGGGAAAATCTTTAAATCTACAGTGTTTTTCAAGGTAAAAGACACATTAGTTTACCTCAGTGGAAAATTAACCACCTTCCCTGTATCAGAGTTAAAAAGTCTAGTAACTCTTCTGAAAACCTTAAGTTTTCAACCTAAGTGCTGAGTACTTAAGCTAAGACGAAGAAAAATCAAAGGTTCTTAGATTCAGTGTGCAGTTATCCAAATCTGTCTTGAGAACTGAGGCCCAGATTAAGGTGTTTCGCAAGGCAGCTAAAAGTTCTTTGTCCAAAGGTTCTTGCTCTGTCATAATTTTCCACTGAAATCTCAGTAACTGTCTCGGATGTTTCTTATGGTGATCCTGCACTACAGCTACTAACCGATACATTGTACAGGATACAATTACATCTCCTTCAACTAGCTGAGTCTAGTATCTTTTAACTGATCCCAAGATGGCGATCCTGTAATACAGCTACTAACCGATACATTGTACAGGATACAATTACATCTCCTTCAACTAGCTGAGTTTAGTATCTTTTAACTGATCCCAAGATGGCGATCCTGTAATACAGCTACTGATACATTGTTCAGGATACAATTACATCTCCTTCAATTAGCTGAGTCTAGTATCTTTTAACTGATCCCAAGATGGCGATCCTGTAATACAGCTACTGATACATTGACTATCTCAAGGATTACTTGCATAAAATTAGACCCTGTTAGCAACAACCTGCATATCATTGCTGAAGCCTTCCTGTGTCCTGACAGAGTCCACTTCAAACTATCTGGAGATATACAGAGCGAAGTATATTTTTCTGGCACTTCAGAGTTGTGTACTGTTAATTGTTGCTTGACTAACTTTATACCATTGCTGGCTGACTTCAGAGTTGTGTACTGTTATTTTCGCTTCACTGTATAGTTTTTCAGATCTCTGCTGAAGGTGTTGTTTTTTCTCCCTACCCACTCCCCCTATTCCTGTCTTGTTGTTTAAATTTGGAGGCTTTTGGAGTTGCCCGCCCCCACTGTAGATTTGATCTGGGACACTCCCCCCAGTCTCATCTCTTTACCTCATTCTACCTAATAGACTCTGCACTTATTTTTAGTCATTTTTTATTTAATTGCATTTTTTAAAACTGTTTGGTCTAACATTGCTACTTACTCAAGTGTGCTAGTTTGCACTGCATTTGAATTGTTTTTACTGCTGTTTTAACTACTTTTCTGTATATAAAAAAAAAACAAAAAAAAACAAGCCTGTTTCCTACCTTTCCTGTAACTAGTGTAGTCCAGATTCAGATTTGCTGTATCCAGGACTGTATGTAAGCTTCTGAGCCCCCAAGCTTTCTGTGTTCGAGGGAAGCCTTCTAGCTTATCAGTGGGAGTGGTAAGCACTAGGTAACCTATCTACCTCATAAGGAGTGGTTCTGGCCCAGAAATTGTAGTTATTGGCCGTTCAGGCAGTTTTTCCATCTCTCGCAACTTTCTGATTTAAAAGTCCGCATTTGCACTTATTTGCCCCCTTTACTGTAAATAGTTTAGTCCAGATACAGATTCTTAGTCTTAGCACTTGAATTTGCTTATTCGTGATCAGCACTTGTTCAGAACTTGTAAGCACTAAATAACCTACTAATTACTACAGCACTCAACCTTCCTCATTACCTAGAGGAAAACAGTTTGGTACTTACTTTCCTCACTTGCTTAGAGAAAAACAGCTCTTGTACTCACTTTCCTCACTTATCTAGAGGAAAATATTTTTTTATTCAGGTATGTCCAAGGGTCAGCTCCTAGTGTTCTCTCCTGTCTATCTGATGAATCTGGGCATCTTGGGACAATGTAGAAATTGCCTCATGTACACAGACAACCCTCTCCTCCTACCACCCTACACTACAATCTGTGAGAGATGCACTTACCTAGCCAAACTGGAGGTAAAGCTCTCTCCAACCAAGCCTGAACTTGGCAGTCAAGAGGAGAAGGTAAACACTTGCACTACACCACACTCATCACATAGTTTCACTAAATCTACACCACCAAAATCCACACATAGAAACACAAAAACATTTGTGGAGGTTCTCAATTATAATCTGCTCAAGCAACAGAGACCTGCAAAGCAAAAATGCAAGCAACCTCCACCCCGCAACACAACCCAAATGACACATAGCCTGCAGACTCAGTGTGCCATTCAACCACAGCCAATAAGGCAAAACAACATACCCAACACACTAGTCATAGGTGACTCTATAGTCAGGCACACTGATGTCCCACTCACCAGGCTAAACAAGGAGAAGGTTACTGTCAGCTGCCTTCTGTGTGCCAGGATCCACCACATAACCCATGCACGCAGGTCACTCCACAACAAGTACAGATATGACTCTGTTGGTGTGAATGACCTGAGACGTACCTCCCTGGACTACATGAAAAGAGACATGGAGGAGCTCTCCGATCTTGTAGCCCAGGCAGGTATGACCCTATCCCTGAGTAGCATTCTGCCATCACCCAGAATGATACCACAGTACAAGGACAAAATGATTGACTTCAACAATTGGCTAAGCTTCTGGTGTCATTCTAAAGGGATCCAGTATCTGTCTGCCTGGGATGACATGGTCGACAGACCACGATGATTTGCCAGAGATGGCCTGCACCTGTCACCCTTGGGATTCCGGATACTGGCTAAGGTTCTTGTCACCCCTATAGTGCCTTTTTTAGGCAAGGTTCAAATGACAAATTCACCACCATAACAGAAACAGGCAAGCAAAAACTGAGGGTGATGCTACTCAATGCTAGAAGTCTAAATCTCAAAATGCACTCACTCAAGGCACTCCTTAAAATGGAGAACATCTATATCTGTGCAGTGACTGAGACCTGGTTCAAGGCTCCAAAGAGAACCCCTGCACTACCAGGCTATAACTAATACCATACTTTTTGGCCATGTAACCTGGGCCGGAACACCAAAGGCGAAGGTGTGTCCATATTCATTAAGAATATCCACACCTCCAGGCTAGTTGCTCAGCATAATGCATCCAAGTGCAACAAACTCTGGGCAAAACTGCAATCCAAATTGTAGCTTGCTACAGATCCCCCACCATGCCCCAGGATCCCCACTCCTCTTTTCTTGATGTACTGGAAAATATTAGGGTTCAACCAAACACCCTAATAATGGGCGATTTCAACTACCCCACCATTAACTGGGAAAACTACTCATGTACCAACTCCTCTGCTCAACGCTTTCTGGAATTCATAAACTCCAATGCTCTGGATCAACTTATCCACACCCCCAACAGGGGCTACAATATCCTAGATCTAGTCATTACCAATATGAGTGACCGGTGTTCCACACCTGAAGTCAATGCCTCATTGGTCCAATCCGAGCATAAGCTAATCACCCTAGATATCCACATCCTGCCCCCACCCCCATTAAGGAATCCATGGTAAAAAATGTCTCCAAAGCTAACTTCATGTTTCTTAAGACAGAAGTGGTGAACTTCATGACACCCATGCAGATGGACAATACAGTTACAACTACTGAATCCTACACAGTTGCACTTTATAAGCACTTACACGAGTGCATGGATTGTGCTATCCCAAACAGAACCAAGAAGCTATCCCCCAAAAAAAGGAAGCCAATCTGGTGGTCACCTGCCAAAAACAAATTGTACAACAGAAGGAAGAAACTTTTGCAAAAGAGAGTAAAATCCCATGAGTGGAAGAGCTCCTTGGTCAGCCTCAGTAAGAAGCTGTGATCCCTGATAAAATCCTCCAAAGCTAGTTACAAAAACAAAATTGCCGCTGATTCTAAAGACAACCACAAAGCATTCTATAGCTATGTCAAGAATCTCAATGGCAACACTCAGATCTGCTCTGAGTTACAGCACAATGGCACTAAATATACAGACCCAACTGATATTGTCAACATCCTGGCAGATAGGTTCAGTGCTAACTTTACCCCCTCTCACCCACTAAAGGGCCCATCTCTATACCGGAAGAATGCAAAGTTCCTGTAATCACGGCTGCACAGGTAAAAACCACAATCTCCAAAGCTAAGAACACAGCATCCATGGGATGAGACAACATCCCAGCATGTATTCTACATGAACTACAGAACGAACTGGCACCCCACCTAAGTACCATGTTCAATCATAACCTCACCTCAGGCTTTGTGCCCACTGAATGGTGCACAGCGACGGTTATCCCACTCCACTCGCCCTATTAACCTGACGAGTCTGGTCTACAAGGCCATGGAATGTATCATCATGGAACTTATAAACAAAGACATTGGTAATCTCCAAACTCTGGACCCCACACAGTTCGGGTTTGTAAAATTCAGATCATGTCTCCTAAACCTGATAGACTTCTTTGAAGTAGTCACCAAAGCCGTAGACGAGGGTAAGGTGGTTCACACAGCCTATCTAGATCTTGCCAAGGCTTTTAACACTATCCCCCACTCTGGAATAGATAAACTTACTAAACTAGGTATAAATCCCTATGTCACAAGATGAGTTGCCAACTGGCTAACTGACAGAACCCACACTGTGAAAGTAGAAGACTCCAAATCCGACTTCAGACCAGTGACAAGTGGAGTACCACAATGTTCAGTCCTGGGTCCTCTCCTGTTTGGTATCTACTTCTCCGAAGTACAGGCTAACACAGAAGGTCTTTGGCTAACAAAGTTCGCAGGTGACTGCAAACTAGGAGCCATAATCGAAACTCCTAACGATGTGGACATCCTACAAAAGGGCCTCACTGAGACAGATGCCTGGTGTCAAAGCCATGGCCTCAAGCTCAATGCGAAAAAGTGCATTATCATCCCCTTTGGTAAAAATGCTGTACCCATGAACTACAACATAGGCGGTAGTATACTCAACACTGAAAGTGTGATAAGAGACCTTGGGACACAGGTGGACAGTAGTCTCTCCTTTGATAATCACATTGCCACAGTAGTCAGGAAATCCTTCTACATGGCACACCTCATCACAAAACTTTTATCATTCAGAAAAAAAGAGGCCATTGTTCCCCTCTACTCATCACTCATTAGACCCATTATAGACTACAACACCCCTTTTGGTATGTACCTCACAAGACATCTACAACAACTGGAAAGGCCACAGAGATACCTCACAAAGAGAATTACCAGCCTCAAATAGATGCCCTATGCAGGCCGTCTCAAAAAACTCCAACTTTACTCCGTCGCATATCGCCTACTCAAAGGTGATCTCTGCCTAACATACAAAGCTATGTCAAATCCAGAGCTGTGGACATGCTCCACTTAAAGAAATTCCAATCCCTCCGAGCTACACGCTATAGGGACCTAAACCTTGTCACCACAATAAACAGAACATGCTGCAGAGATGGATTCCTGTCCCAGAGACTTCCCATACTCTGGAATAAACTCCTATCTATATCAAACAAGGCTCCTCATTAGCACTCTTCAAGAAAAATCTTGATGATTGGATGGGAAATAGGAAATTCACCCCAGGGATCACTTTTGTGGCTCTGCTAGACAGTGGCACAGGAAAATAATTTTTTTGGGTGGCTAAAGCCAAGGTACCTTTTTGGCTGGGCTTGTATAGGCCCTAGGGCCGATAGCCTAGTACCTCCCTATGAACCTATGAACCTATGAACATTGTACAGGATACAGTTACATCTCCTTCTACCAGCTGAGTTCATTATCTTTTAACTGATCCCAAGATGGCGATCCTGCACTACAGCTACTAACTGATATATTGTTCAGGATACAATTACATCTCCTTCTACCAGCTGAGTCCAGTATCTTTAAACTGATCCCAAGATGGCAATCCTGCATTACAGCTAGTAACTGATACATTGTACAGGATACAATTACATCTCCGTCTACCAGCTGAGTCCAGTATTTTTTAACTGATCCCAAGATGGTGATCCTGCACTACAGCTACTAACTGATACATTGTACAGGATACAATTACATCTCCGTCTACCAGCTGAGTCCAGTATCTTTTAACTGATCCCAAGATGGCGATCCTGCACTACAGCTACTAACTGATACATTGTACAGGATACAATTGCATCTCCTTCTACCAGCTGAGTCCAGTATCGTTTAACTGATCCCAAGCCCTGCATGTACAAAAATCCATAGTGTTTTCTTCTAGCTCCAATTTTTGATGAAAAGTACTAACTGTCTGTTGAAATTGCTGACCTTGTCAAAAAAATATGTTTAATTTCCATTGCCTCTCAAGTCGCTCATGGTTATTGAGAATTAATAAAGCATAGCCAGAGGGATCCGCAACACCATACTGCACTGATTTAATCATGTAACCATACTCTTTAGCTACTATTGTTTTATCAGTTCTAGATAGGGAACTGTATCTGTGTGAGAAGTGTGTGTGTAATCTATTAGGCAAATTTAGCTCTGCATGCAAATCAATCATTTCCAAGACTCTGAAACATTTGACTAATATCCTTCCTATTGAAGATATTTTGTATAGGTGTGGACCTGAACTGATCTCACTTAATGACCAAATAGTGTTCCAGTCTTCTCCCCAGATTGCAATCCCCTCTTGAAAGCTAATCCACTCTCTAACCATCTCAGATGCAGCCTCAAAGGTTCTGCCCAGTGGGAGATATACTGAAAACAGAGTTACTAAACTCTCTTTTAAAAAAACCCTTAGCCCCACTAATATTCTCTCCGAGATAGTCAGCTATGCTAAAGGTTCTTCTTCTTCTTCTTCTTTCGGCTTTTCCCAGTTAGGGGTCACCGCAACTGATCACCTGTCCGCTCATGATTGGCAGTGGAGTTTTACAGTGTCAAGTTGTCAGCCCGGCGCCCAACCTTCCACAGAAGGCACATACATGCACGCACTCACACCTAGGGCCAATTTAGAGTGTCCAATCGTTCTAAAACTACATTTATGAGAATGAATATAATACTACTTCTACTACTAGGATAACAAGAAATCACTCCCCCCTGTGGTATACCTCTGTAATAGCATCATATGTTCTGTTTGAAAAGATGCTCCTCCTGTAGAAAGATTACATGCGGTCAGAGGTTTAGAGCATTCTTTCCCTTTTTATTGGGCTGGTGACATCATTTACATTCCAGGAAATTAAACTAATCTCTCCCATTAAGCTTTATTCCTAGGATTTAAACGTACCTTTCCCAGACATACTGTACCTCCTCAGCCATTTCCACCAGTTTAAACCAGCAGATGAAAGCAGTGTCCACATTGTGAAAAAAAACAAAAGTATAAAAATTATTGATGAAAATATATGCCGATGATGATGATGAAACCAGACACCCAAATACTCCTAAGTCTGTGAGTCAACCCTAAAACGAATGTATCCCGTGTTATATGGCTAGTGTTGGCCCCTCTCCTGAGTTTCTTTTCTAACAGTGTTTATTAACTCCACTTATCATATATTTTTTAACAATCCAGAAGGATTTCTTAAGTTCACTCTTCTTATTATGTCCAACAGAAAGCCCCAAAAATACATAGAGGTATTTTATTCCTTTTAGTTATATACATCTAACATGTTATAAATAGCTTCACTGCACCTCCTCCCTCAGATGGAACTGGCAACTATGCTGAGTTCTACACAAATGCTTTATACAAATACCTGAACAGCTGCATTGACACAGCCATACCTGATAGGACCAAACAAGCTCCTCGAGGAAGAGCAAACCTGCCTGGTGGACAACTGCCATTAACAGGCTTTACAATAAGAGAAAGAAATTGCTGTCTACGAGTAAGAGGGAGCAAGCCCCAAACTGGAAACGCTCCCTCCGCAGCTTAAACAAGCAAATGAAACTCCTTGTGAAGTTCTCCAAAGCTAACTACGAATCAAAATTAGCTTCCTCAACTAAGGTCAACCATAAGACGTTCTTTAGTTGCATCCGTAACCTAAAAGGAAAGGTACAGATTTGTGCCAAACTGGTAGTTAATGATACGACATATACCTGGCCAGTGGACATTGCTAACCTGTTACCTGACAGGTTCTGTGAAAACTTCACTTTCCCTTTCTCACCACACTTATCCCAAGACATCCCTACCACGTGTCCTCCACCCTGTATCTCTAAAGAGCAGGTCATGCTTGCCCTCTCTAAGGTCAAAAACACAGCATTCATGGGACCTGATAACATCCCAGGCCATGTCCTGTATGGGCTCAAACATGAATTAGCAATGCCATTGGGTACTCTTTTCAGTCATAGTCTAAGCACTGGCTTCATCCCACCTGAATGGAAAAAGGCCATCGTTATCCCCTTGCACAAAGGTTGTGCTTCCACTGACCCCAGGAACTATAGCCCTATTAGCCTGATTAGCCTTATCTGAAAGGCCATGGAGAGAATCATCATGGACCTTATCAGCAAAGACATCGGTAACCCCCAAACACTTGACCCTACTCAATTTAGATTTGTCAGAGGGAGATTATGCTTGCTAAACCTGGTGGACTTCTTCGAGACAGTCACCAAGGCCCTTGATAGGGGAAATTTGTGCATACAGCCTACCTAGACTTAGCCAAGGCTTTTGACACTATGCCCCACTCAGGCATAATTGACAAACTCACCCAGCTATGTATCACCAAGTCTGCACAGTGGTAAGAAGGGCATTGTATATTGCTCATCTCATAAGTAAGGGCATTGCCTCCAGGAAAAAAAAGAAGTTAGAATCTCCCTGTACTCTTCCCTCATCAGGTCAATAATTGAGTACAATTCCCCTTTTGGTATGTACTTTTCCAAACACCTACAGCAATTGGAGAGACCACAAAGACAGTCTGAAATACTGTCACTTTATTCTATTTCATATATACTGCTTAGAGGTGATCTCTGCCTTGCATATAAGGCAGTCTTTGACTCTGCTTTATTGGAAATGCTGCATATCCGTAAATCAAATGGTATACAGGTTACTTGCTCTAATGACCTTAACCTGGTATGTGACATTAATAGAACCTGCTGGAGGGACAAATTTGCCTCCCAGTGGTTACAGCAACTTTGGAACAGACTCCCACTTCATGTCAAGCAGAGCACCTCATTGGCCGTCTTCAAAAGCAATCTGGACAATTGGATGGGTAACCATAAGTTCACCCCAGGGGTTCCACCTATACAGGGGTAATAGGTGCTGATTGTGGAAATAAGGGTAAAACTTGGCTAGGCTTGTAAGGGCATTAGGGTCATTAGCCTAGTAACCTCCTATGATCCTATGACCCTATAATGACTTTAGTCCTATAGTCTGAAATATAGTATTTGACCAACATGTGCCTCAGTGGTGCAGGCCAGGCTTTACTTACTCTTTCAAGTCACCATACTGAATTATGGTTTACATTGGTAAACAAAAAGAACCAAATTAGAGCCAGGCACCTAGCCCAACTTCACTTCGATAATACTTTAAGAAACTTCATTTATACTAAGCAACTGCTGGGGATAGCAAGATCTTTTCTGAAGTCAGTCACTTGGGTGGGCCACCTTGTTTTCTTAAAAGCTGAGGTGGCAAATTCAAGGCTGAGTCATGTCTTCCCATACTGAGCTGCAAAAGATGTCTTTTGCCAGCTGATCATTCTCTTTTGACAAGAGGGGAATGTTTCAGAGCTTTAAACCTCTGCCTTTTAGGGTAATTTGCTTTTGGAGGCTCTTAGGCTTGAAAGTCTGACACCTCCAACACCCATGAATCTGCTGACGCAACTTATCTCTTGCTTCTGTAGGGGAAAGGAAAGAATGCACACCTCCTAGAAGGCGAACCTTCAGTGCCACTGGATACATTACATGGAATTTCTGTTTTTAAAGCCTACAGATTTTATCTGCAGGTTGGAAAGGTGCTCACTTTGCATTTGTTTCTGGGGCATAATCATTATCTACACCGATACGCTGGATTTGAAAAGAGAGGATTCTGCCAGAAGACCGAAAAAAGATAGGATGCGTTCCTTCAGTCCATACATGGCAATGCAGACTAAGATCGGTCGATCCATGGCATTCCTTAATCTTGTAGGGGAGTAAACATGGTAAGCTCTTGCTATTTGAATCTGAGTGCAGTTGATCCATTTTACAGATGATTTGGTAGTGATCCTTTACAGTCAGTTCATTTCACACTCTCTGGAAATCCCCAAATAATCTGTTTTTTCTCCAACTGCAATCTTCTAAATCAATAAGATTTTCCTCCATGTATTTCAGCCTGCTTAACAACTGTTTCACTTTCTTTTTCAAGGCTATTATTTCATCTGTTGGGGTACAGATCTGTTCTGAATGGTCAGTGACCACACTTTTCCTGTTTTTCATTTTTGTGTCCATGCAGGTAATGTGCTCCTCCAAGGAATAGTTTAACTTTTATATCTCCGCCATTAACAAACCCTAGATTTTTTATCCAGGATCTCTCCATCACTTCAATTGTAGATGAATTTATTTCTTGAACTAGTTCATGAGAAACTAGAAATGCACATGGTGACTTTGTAGTTTGCTAAATTATACTGACTTATTTTTTCCAGCATGTGTAGGCCATTTAGGTTTTCCTTATCTACAATATGCTACACAGCCAATATAATTTCTTGTAGGTGGATGAAGGTTTTAACTTTTAGACAAATAAATGTAAGTTTAATCAGGAGGTAGAGGGTTGTAAATTACACTTACATCATCACTAGTCAAACAGGAAATGTGGCAGAATTATTTTAACCCCAAATCTAATTAATAAGTGGTTTTGCAGAAGCAGTTTTGTGAATATTTTGTAGCAGTTTCTGAGCGGTATTACATCAACTTAGTAAGGTTTCAATGTATTTTTGCAGCAGGTTTCTAAACATTTTATAGCAATGCTTCCATGCATTATAGTCATCAGATCAGCTTTCCAAACTAGCATGGCTTCCCAGAGATTTTATAGTTGGCAGCTCGGCTTTCCAAATGGGCAGTGCTTCCAAGCAGTATTATAGTTAGCAGCTCAACATTCCAAATGGGCAAGGCTTCCCAGCGGGCAGCGGTATTATAGTTAGCAGCTCAGCATTCCAAATGGGCAAAGCTTCCGAGCGGTATTATAGTCAGCAGTTCAGCAAGGTTACAGTGTGTGTGTGTGTGTGTGTGTGTGTGTGTGTGTGTGTGTGTGTGTGTGTGTGTGTGTGTGTGTATATGTGTGTGTGTCTGTGTGTGTGTGTGTGTGTGTGTGTCTGTGTGTGTGTGTGTGTGTGTGTGTGTGTGTGTGTGTGTGTGGGTGTGTGTGTGTGTGTGTGTGTGTGTGTGTGTGTGTGTGTGTGTGTGTGTGTGTGTGTGTGTGTGTGTGTGTGTGTGTGTGTGTGTGTGTGTGTGTGTGCGTGTATGTGTGTCTGTGTGTGTGTGTGTGTGTGTGTGTGTGTGTGTGTGTGTGTGTGTGTGTGTGTGTGTGTGTGTGTGTTTGTAATGCCCCAGTCAGTTATGTGGTTTGCTCACAGTCAAAGCCGGTAACTTATGTACAGGGAGCAAGAGCTTTAACCCAACTGCCAGAGCCAGCCTTTTTTTTCTCTCAACGTAAATCAGTCAAGACTGTAGTCAGTGTTTGTATTCACAAAAATCAAAAAACAACACAAACCAGTCACCACGTGCAGCAAACTACAGCTGAGTTCCAAACGCAAACCAAGAAACTGCCACGACACGTTTCCTGTGAATAATAAACTGGGAACAAAGCTTCCAGTTAAAACCAAGTTTTAATGTAGAGAACTGCCACAACACGTTTTCACTGTTAATACATTAATGTTGCTAAATATCACCACACGTTTTCATAAGAGCAGCACTCAACTTCATCAGATGAAAAAATCTTCTGAGCATACACCCATATTTTCCAATAAATCTAAGGGAACATATAAATGTGGGGCATGCCCACAATGTAAATATATTCTTCAACAACAGAAAGTATTTATAACAGGTAGGAAGAAATGGATAGAGGCTTATAATTATTCCAGCTGTAATTCTCAGGGGCTAGTTTATGTAGCTCTATGTAAAGAGTGTGAAGGATTTTATATAGGCAAGACTGAGAGAAACGTCAAACGTAGGATATATGAACATATGAATGATATCCAGAAGGGCAATCCTAGAAATGCCCTATTCAAACACACTCTTTCATGCCCCCAAGCAAAATACCATTTCTTTGTGGTAGAAATGGTGTCTAGGGAATCCAGGGGAGGCCCCTGGGAAACTAGGTTGGAATTTAGAGAGACATACTGGCAAGTGGTATTTGAAGCTAACAAATACCTTGGTATGAATGAATATAGTTCTATTGTTCCCTTGCTCAAGCTTAGAACAGCGAAATTGTGAAATAGGCATCAAGCAAAATATACACTTTGTATATATATATTTTGTATAATTTTCAGTACTGTATTCTAATGGCAGTTTATATGATAATAAAGTTTTATTTATCTGTTCAGTTTATATTTAAACATGAAATGAATTGGTATTTATCAGTAATATATGTTTTATTTGGTTTTAAATTCTTTTACTATGAAAGGGATGATTTTAACATTGTATTTAACGGTATGATAGCATGTTTCTTTAAATATTAATTGATTTGTTGATTCAGTTGATTAATTGAAAGGTTACAAAAAGGGAGGTGTATGCTCAGAAGATTTTTTCATCTGATGAAGTATGAGTGCTACTCTTACGAAAACGTGTGGTGATATTTAGCAACGTTAATGTATTAACAGTAAAAATGTGTTGTGGCAGTTTTCTACATTAAAACTTTGTTTTAACTGGAAGCTTCGTTCCCAGTTTATTATTCATTGGAAACTTGTCGTGGCAGTTTCTTGGTTTGTGTTTGGAACTCAGCTGTGGTTGGCTGCACTTGGTGGCTGGTTTGTATTGTTGTTGTTTTTTGTTGCCTTTATACCAGCCGTACTCCTTATTTGTTGTTTCACAAAAATCAATATACATGCTAGTGCAAAACCTGTTCTGTTAACTTTTTACATTATTTAGAGCAGTTTGGTCTCCAGTTTTGCAGAACATCTGTCATTTTGTATCATATTTTTATGCTCTCACCTTGAGCAAGGCACTTAACCAGACAGTGTTTTGGGGCAACGGGACATTTTGGTCTAGGCATCTTAGTCCTCGACTGCATGTGTAGTAACCATCTACGAACTAGAATAGTTATGGTGTAAAGGAAGGTGATTGTAGTAAACAGGAGCATGTTCAATTGAGCCATGTTCTTTGGATGTGATTCTTAATTTTATTAACGTTGACAAATGTATTTATTATTTAGCTGCAAATAAATTGGACAGCACAAAGTTTGAGATTAATGTTAATATTTTAGCTTTGAATGCATTTTTAATTTAGCTTGTTTTGTGCAGGTACACAGGTATGAAATGCATTGTTTGGGCGACAAAAGTTTGCCTAGCACTTAGTGCAGGTGAGTAAGGCTATGAGCTGTTAAAGAACTGCTTCCTTTAGTACATGGTTCAATTTCCTCACCTTTCATTTATCTTCTGTGCAGCTCTGCCAAGGTACTTTATGAGACAGTACTCCTGGGCTGCTCCTGAAAAGAGACACAACTCCAGTGGGCTGTCCCAGACTGTTAGCATGTGTGCTGTACATTTGTATTTTGAATTCCTACACCCTTCACATTAATGCTAATTTGTAGAACTTTATATGCTATATGACTATAAATCTCAGGACGTCTCTTGTAATTTAGTGGGTTGCCAGATGCATTTTCCCTAAATGGGAGTTTCAAGGGAAGAGAAGTTTACTGTTTCTTATAACTTAGTTTGTTTTCAATGTGAAAATGTTTTGTTTTGTTTAGAAAATATCTGCTAGTGTTTTTTTTCTATAAAGTTTGAAATAAATGTTTTAAGTGAAATCCAAATCTCAGTGATAATTGTAAAAGTGAAGAAGAAAGTAATATGTACACCTGTGGATTTTTACAGTGTTTATGGTAACTGGGGAGAGGCAGTCAAGTAATGGGTTATTAGTATGGTATCAGGGGCCTAAGTCATTACCCTGCATTAGGGGCTCATATGTCTGTGATACAGATGTCTTGACTCTAGCAGTATATGCTGCAACAATAGAAGATTTATTAACCATTCAACAGGTCAAACCTGCACTGAGTGATGTCAAGAGGGGATAGCTGTTCTTGACAACAGAAGACATAGGGAAGTCAAAAATGGGATGTAGGTGTCATGCAAGTATAAAATCCACCCCATTCAAAAAAAAGCATGTAACAATATTTCTGATATTTGTATGAACTGTGGGTGTTTTGAACAAAACTTACTGCTGCAGCAGTTATATCGTCTCTAACTGTCGTGCTTTATTCACTGCATTAAAGATTGAATTCATTAATAGTTCTGTATTGTGTAATACAGTCTAACCATGTTGCATTTTAGTAATATATTTTTGCAGTACCTTCTTTGCAGCCCCAGATTCTTTCCACTATCATTTAGCTACTGTGTGACACTGAGGAAGTCTCTTAATCAGACAATATTTTAGAGCAATTGAGAATTTGGCTGGATCTTTAATGGCCTCCATGACTGCATGCCTACTAGGTATGAACCTGTTTTCATTGTTTGCCAGTCATTTCCTATTGCATAGCTGATCAAGAAATGTTCTGCAGTATCACCAGGACATAATTTTTTAATGCAACACAGACAATTTATTCTTCAAGGACAGCAAGTTGTTTACCAGCAGCAACCTCTACATTAGTAATAAGTATGCTTAATGTGGAATTACTCAAATGACATTTGCATCTGCAATGAATGTGCATATTGACTTACCTTATGTTATCAGCAGCTAATATTTCTTATGTTCTCATAAGTACTCTTCTGTTTAAACTGCGCTACATGTCTGAATAGGATGGTATAATGGTTGTGATATTTATGCAATTTCTAGTAGTTCATCCAAAGATACCAATAAACTACTTGCAATTTATTTCTTAACAATAAGGGATGTACATAGTCAAAGTGGCTATAACTGCTGGTGTTAGTGGGAGATCTCTGTGGATGAAAGTATCTTGCTCTCACCTGGTCATTTTTAAATGATCTTTAATCTAGCTTTTCAAAACTAGTGCACATATATGTGTATGAATTAATTGGGAATACTTTGGCTAGTGTGTTATTCCGCGGTGGTACAGCAGTAGCATTGTTACCTCACAGCAAAAGGTTCTCCCGTTCGATTCTCAGCTTGGCTTGAAAGTGCCTTCTGTGTGGAGTCTGCATGTCCTCCCTGCGGTTGGGTAGCGTTCGAAAAACATGCATGCGCAAATGGGTGTGCCTTCATTGAAGGTTGGGCTTCGAGCTGGTACCTTGGCGTTTCGTAAAAATCTACTGCCAATCATTAGCGGACCAGAGTTCTACTGTGATGACCCCTTACCAGGAAAAAGCCGAAAGACAAACAACAACTTCGGCTAGTGTGTATTCATGTGAAACAAATTTGAAATATGGTCATTATTACTATTTTTGTGGACACAGACATCTGAGAATGCTGCAGTCAACAATGTAGTTATAATTGCTGGGTTTGGGGGATGTCTGTGGTTAAAAATGCCTGACCCTGCAGAACTGAAAACGTTAAAAAGTCTTTGCAGGACTAGAGTGCATTTATATAAAGCAAATTAGAATACTTTATCATGGACATTGTTATCAAATAGATGATAAAGTGCTTGTAATTGTTGTGTACAGATATTAGTGGATTATAATAACTGCAGTTTGAGTGGTCTTTAATGGTTGCACTGCTTCTGAAATGGATGCCTTTGTCATCATTGGTTCTTGCATTTTGTTTCACTGCCTGCTTGTAAAATGTCCAAAACTATAAATTTGAAATACAATTATGTATTAAAAAAGAAATATAATTTGAAACAGAAAGGTAAATCACTGAACACTTGCATTTTTGCATGGTACTAAAATGTGTACAGGGAGTGGACAGGGGCAGTCATGGCTTGAAAACACCCTAGGCCTAAGGTACCCTTATCCGCCACTATACAATGCATTTTCAACAATAAGTTTCAGTGCATTTTTAATGAACGCGAAATTCAAGGATAAAGAAGTTTACTGTTTCTTATGCTAAGTCTGTTTTCAGTGTGAGAATGTTTGGTTTAGCAAATGGCCATCAGTATTTTTGCAATAAACTACGAAACAAGTTTTAAAATAAATCATTGTAAAAGTAGAAGAAAATAGTGTGCACAGTGACAAGTCCGAACAGTGTTTGTGGTTACTGGGGAGAGACGGGCAAGGAATGGGACAACAGAATGGCTGGGGGGTGGGGGTCTGGTCGATTACCCTGTCTAGCACAGTGACAAGTCCGAACAGTGTTTATGGTAACTGGGGAGAGACAGGCAAGGAATGGGATAACAGAATGGCTGGGGAGTTGGGGGTCTGGTCGATTACCCTGCCTAGCACAGCGACAAGTCTGAACAGTGTTTGTGGTAACTGGGGAGAGACAGGCAAGGAATGGGACAACAGAATGGCTGGGGAGTTGGGGTCTGGTCGATTACCCTGCCTAGCACAGTGACAAGTCTGAACAGTGTTTGTGGTAACTGGGGAGAGACAGGCAAGGAATGGGACAACAGAATGGCTGGGGGGTGGGGGTCTGGTCGATTACCCTGCCTAGCACATTGACAAGTCTGAACAGTGTTTATGGTAACTGGGGAGAGACAGGCAAGGAATGGGACAACAGAATGGCTGGGGGGTGGGGGTCTGGTCGATTACCCTGCCTAGCACAGTGACAAGTCTGAACAGTGTTTGTGGTAACTGGGGAGAGACAGGCAAGGAATGGGACAACAGAATGGCTGGGGGGTGGGGGTCTGGTCGATTACCCTGCCTAGCACATTGACAAGTCTGAACAGTGTTTGTGGTAACTGGGGAGAGACAGGCAAGGAATGGGACAACAGAATGGCTGGGGGGTGGTGGTCTGGTCGATTACCGTGCCTAGCACATTGACAAGTCCGAACAGTGTTTGTGGTAACTGGGGAGAGACAGGCAAGGAATGGGACAACAGAATGGCTGGGGTTGGGGGTCTGGTCGATTACCCTGCCTAGCACATTGACAAGTACGAACAGTGTTCTGTGGTAACTGGGGAGAGACAGGCAAGGAATGGGACAACAGAATGGCTGGGGGGTGGGGGTCTGGTCGATTACCCTGCCTAGCACATTGACAAGTCCGAACCGTGTTTGTGGTAACTGGGGAGAGACAGGCAAGGAATGGGACAACAGAATGGCTGGGGGGTGGGGGTCTGGTCGATTACCCTGCCTAGCACATTGACAAGTCTGAACAGTGTTTATGGTAACTGAGGAGAGACAGGCAAGGAATGGGACAACAGAATGGCTGGGAGGTGGGGGTCTGGTCGATTACCCTGCCTAACACAGTGACAAGTCTGAACAGTGTTTGTGGTAACTGGGGAGAGACAGGCAAGGAATGGGACAACAGAATGGCTGGGGGATGGGGGGTCTGGTCGATTACCCTGCCTAGCACATTGACAAGTACGAACAGTGTTTGTGGTAACTGGGGAGAGACAGGCAAGGAATGGGACAACAGAATGGCTGGGGGGTGGTGGTCTGGTCGATTACCGTGCCTAGCACATTGACAAGTCCGAACAGTGTTTGTGGTAACTGGGGAGAGACAGGCAAGGAATGGGACAACAGAATGGCTGGGGGATGGGGGTCTGGTCGATTACCCTGCCTAGCACATTGACAAGTACGAACAGTGTTTGTGGTAACTGGGGAGAGACAGGCAAGGAATGGGACAACAGAATGGCTGGGGGGTGGGGGTCTGGTCGATTACCCTGCCTAGCACATTGACAAGTCCGAACAGTGTTTATGGTAACTGGGGAGAGACAGGCAAGGAATGGGACAACAGAATGGCTGGGGGGTGGTGGTCTGGTCGATTACCGTGCCTAGCACATTGACAAGTCCGAACAGTGTTTGTGGTAACTGGGGAGAGACAGGCAAGGAATGGGACAACAGAATGGCTGGGGGATGGGGGTCTGGTAGATTACCCTGCCTAGCACATTGACAAGTACGAACAGTGTTTGTGGTAACTGGGGAGAGACAGGCAAGGAATGGGACAACAGAATGGCTGGGGGGTGGGGGTCTGGTCGATTACCCTGCCTAGCACATTGACAAGTCCGAACAGTGTTTATGGTAACTGGGGAGAGACAGGCAAGGAATGGGACAACAGAATGGCTGGGGGGTGGGGGTCTGGTCGATTACCGTGCCTAGCACATTGACAAGTCCGAACAGTGTTTGTGGTAACTGGGGAGAGACAGGCAAGGAATGGGACAACAGAATGGCTGGGGGGTGGGGGTCTAGTCGATTACCCTGCCTAGCACATTGACAAGTACGAACAGTGTTTGTGGTAACTGGGGAGAGACAGGCAAGGAATGGGACAACAGAATGGCTGGGGGGTGGTGGTCTGGTCGATTACCGTGCCTAGCACATTGACAAGTCCGAACAGTGTTTGTGGTAACTGGGGAGAGTCAGGCAAGGAATGGGACAACAGAATGGCTGGGGGGTGGGGGTCTAGTCGATTACCGTGCCTGGCACATTGACAAGTCCGAACAGTGTTTTTGGTAACTGGGGAGAGATGGGCAAGGAATGGGACAACAGAATGGCTGGGGGGTGGGGGTCTGGTCGATTACCCTGCCTAGCACATTGACAAGTCCGAACAGTGTTTGTGGTAACTGGGGAGAGACAGGCAAGGAATGGGACAACAGAATGGCTGGGAGGTGGGGGTCTGGTCGATTACCCTGCCTAGTGCCCATCTGACCATGGCCTGGCTCTGGATAGAACAAGTAAACCACACAAAGCTACTGGGTGTCATCATAGACCAATTGAAATTTGAGCACCACGTATGTCATATGCTTTTTTAAAAAAAGTCATCAAAATTAGGTACATACACCATGTATGTCATGTGCATCGTTAAAGAAACTCATCAAAAACTAGGTACATTATACAGAGTAAAAACCTATGTAACTGACACAGCCAGAAGACATCGCTTCTATTTTCTTACTGCCATCGCTCTGTTACGCTATCCCAGTCTTCACTGACCTTCAGACTTATCAACTGTCTAAACTTGAACAATTTTATAACAAAACAGCCAAATCTGCAGGAAACTATAACAACAGAACACATCCTGCCTAGCCCTCAGAAAATTAAACTGGTTAGAATAACCACATTACCTAGCATTTTCTCAGTTAACTATAGTACACAGACTTCTCTATAAGCCAGAACATTGCCCACCACTTAACAACTTGGTACACTTCTCCCTCAGTTACCAAAACCAAATAATCTAATACTGCAGGTGACTTTCTATATTCAAATTGTGTTGCTAAACTGTCGAACCACATCTCACTAACAGTGAAATCCTTTCAGAATGTAAACTCATTTAAACCAAAGTTAAAACGTCACCCATCGAATCAACGGATCTGTTCCTGTATATCTCCAGGAGAAAGGCCTCTGTTATCTTCAGCTTGCCCTATCGTCAAACCACTTTCCTTCATTCAGAATCCTATACCCCACAACTTGTATTCGCCAAACCCCACAACTTGTATTTGCCAAACCCCACAACTTGTATTCGCCAAACCCCACAACTTGTATTCGCCAATACCTGAACAGATTTACCAGCATCTCACAGCCATACACATAGTTTGTGACACTACTGAACCCCCACCTCTATATTTCTAATATAAACTTTATGATAGTCGTATATACAATCTTCTGTCAACCTGCTTTATATTTCACCTGTTAAATAATTTTTCTGCCTTACCTAGTTCTTTCCCTTACCTCCATTTCTTTGAATTCTTAAGCATTAATCACATGCTCTACTATCTGTTTCACAAATTCACTATGTCTTTAAATGTTCAGTGGTTCAACATCTACTAATGCTTAAGTATCTTTTACACTTTAATATTTGCGTTTATTTCATACGAATGTAATCTAATTAGCAAGTATATGTGTAATTTTGTTTGTTTAATTTCTCCAAGTACTTTGGGTTTCTAATACTATGACAGGAATGGACCCCATTCCTAAGTCAAAGTATGATTAAATTTCATGAAATTAATATTGTTTCAGTCTTTGATGTTAGCCAGAAGTGCTCTTTGCAGCACCTGAAATGTGCCCAGTAAAGACTCCTGCAATTCGTATGGAGTTACATGTATCAGTAACATGTCTAAAGATTGTAGAGTCTTTTTTATAAGACCCGTTGCTCCTACTACTACTGGAACTATGTGGGTATCTTTCTTCCACATTGCTCTCATTTCTGCCTGTAAATCCTGACATTTTATGACTTTGTGTCTCTCTGTACGCAAGACTCTGTAATCATTGAGTGTAGTGATTTCAATGATCAATGCTACTTTTGTCTTCTTTTCTTGGACCACTATATCTGTTTTTTTTTGTATCTATCTTTTGAACTGTTGATAATGGGTGATCCCATGTGATGACTTTTCCATGATGCCTTGTGGTTCATGTTTCCAGTGTTTTCAGCTACTTCAATATTATAATGTTTGCATGATCCATTGTTATTTTTTGCATGATCCATTGTTATTTTTTGCATGATCCATTGTTATTTTTTTTATTTATAGTTATATTCTTAATTGCCATTAGTAAGTCACAACCAGCAACAAGGTGTGCAACTGTTTCCAATTCTGTTTTACAAAACATGCATTTGTCTGTTTCTCCACATGTTCAATGGACTTTGTAAACCAATGTGTATGCAGTCCACTATCTTGGGCCACCATTATTAACATTTCATCTTTTGGTTTCAATTTGCCTTTCCTTAAACAGTCCTACATTTGATCCTGATCAGCATAAGATTGTTCCAGAAGTTTTCTATACTTGTAACTATGTTTATGCATTTTCCGCATTTCTTGCCTTCTCATCTGATCCTTTATCTTATATTCTTTGTTTTGTTGCTTAGGCACACGCAGGTGCTGCCTGATTTTTATCTACTTCTGGTTTGATTTCCATTCCCACTTGATGCCAATATGCTTCCGCTACACTAAGCAGGGAAGTCATCTTAGATTTAGTCTCCTCATGTTTCAAAACTTTCAGTGTGTTTGGGTAATGTGAGGTCAGCAGATATGTATGCAGTCCCACAATTGCAGATCTATGTGTTTAATTAATTTCAAGGAGGCCCATACCTCTTTTGTAATGGGGAATATATAATCTTGGTATGCACTGATTTTTATAAATCATCTGATGAGCATGAAGCATCCTTCTTGTTTTCCTGTGTAATCTATCCAACACCTTTTGGGGCCGGTCAATCACTCCAAAATTGTTCATAGGTTGATACTAGGCTATCTGCCCTAGGGCATTTATAAGCCTAGCCAGAGTATGTTTGGCTTTCGCCACCCTTTTAGATTAGTTGACTGTGCCTTTGTATAGTAGGTCACAGAAGGTAGCCCTTTTAAGGTTTGTTTACTGTACCTCTGTCAAGCAGCGACACAGAGGAGATCCCAGGGGTAAACTTACAATCTCCCATCCATTCTTCAAGATTTCTCTTGAAGAGGGTCAGTGAGGGGGTCTGCCTGACATGGGTTGGGATTTTGTTCCAGAGTGAGGGGAGCCTCTGGGATATGAATCTGTCCCTCCAGCATGTCCTATTTATTTCTGTGCTGAGGTTCAGGTCCCTGGAGCATGTAGCTCTAAGGGATTTAGATTTCCTGAGGTGAAGCATGTCCATTAATTCTGGGTTGGACATAGCTTTATACGTCAGACACAGATCGCCTCTGAGTAGGTGGTACGCAACTGAGTAGAGCTGGAGTTTCTTTAGCCGAACTGCATAGGGCATCTGTTTGAGCCCCTTGATCCTCTTGGTGAGATACTTTTGGGGTCTTTCCAGTTGCTGAAGGTGTCGGGTAAGGTACATCCCAAACGGGGCATTGTACTCAATTATGGGCCTGATAAGTGATGAGTAGAGGGGCACAATGACCTTTCTTGATCTAGATGTGAACCCTTTCATGATAAGGTGGGCTATATATTTCTAACCACTTTGGCAACGTGATTGTCAAAGGAGAGATTGCTATCTACTTGGGTCCCCAAGTCCCTAATTACTTCTTCAGTACTTAATGGATTACCACCTATGTGGTAATTTGTGGGCACTTTGTTTTTTCCAAAGGGGATGACTATGCATTTTTTGGCATTTAGCTTTAGGCCATGGCTCTGGCACCAGTTATCCATCTCTGTGAGACCCTTTTGGAGGATGCTTGTGTCAGTCAGAGAGTTGATTATAGCACCCAGTTTGCAGTCATCTGCGAACTTGGTCAGCCATAGTCCCAGTGGCGGCTGGTGACTTCAAATCACAGGGGGGCTGCAGGAGACGGCTGAATGGGTGGGGTCAAGGGGAGGGGGTGTGGTCAACCAGAAAGGGGAGGAGCTATGCACAAAACCACAAAAAAATAACTTTAATTAAATACGCTGCCCTGGGTGGCAAACCATCATTATGAAAGTCCAATCAAGACAAAAATAAGTGTAGAAGAATAAAAATATTTCAATGCATTGGCTGCATGACAGCTTACTTAATATCTAGATGGAAACAAAAGGTTGTGAGGCATGAAAAAATAAATTACTTTTTAAATACATTACTGGAATGCCAGTCAAAATCAAGTATAAGAAAAACCAGAAGCACTCGACTCAAACCACTTCTCTTTGCACTGCAGTCCTAATTATAATATATTCAGCTTTATTAAAGTACCAAGTAACATGCTGAAAGTAGAAATCTATGGGATGCCCCCACTTGTAAAAATGTTCCTTATCCAAAAAAACCTGCTGCCTGACAACTTGTTTCATGGGGAAAACATGATAAAAGTAAAAAATGAAAAGCAAACAAGAAACAAGCTCAAGATACATTGCTTAAAGGATTACTGTACATGTTATGGACCACACATGATTGGCATTCTGTTTAGTTTACGGGTAAAGTCTGTAGAGATGACTGGAAGTCTCCAACAAGTGTAATGAGCTTTTTAAAATAATGGAATCCTGTCCTTTAATACCCAAGGCTTATACATTATCTAGTCAAGTATTCTCTGCATGGCAACAACAGAAAGGCTTTCAATGTTGGCAATTCTTTAACAGTATGCTTATTAAAGCTTACTTGCATCTTACGATCTCAGACAAGCTTACCTTATGGTCATTAAAGCATTGCTACTTAAAACACAGAGCAACAGGCACTTTGAGTAATAAGCATAAATCAACAGTACAAAATATGACAGAAACCAGACCATTCTGCAAAATCAAGGACAGATGAAAAGCCACTGTAGTACTTATGCAGTGTGTCCTCCCCATCCAAGGTAGATACAACTACTCCTTGCCTTGCTTGGACACATCCAGAGTCACTACATGGGGGAGTGGGGTGCAACAAGCATGTCACAATTTGAAATCTCTCTGGCTGACTGTGATGGCCCTGACACATTTGTCATACCTCTCAACCTCAAGAGCAAGAAATCTGGACAAAGCCATACACAGAAGTGGGACAAAGGCCCAACAATAAGGACAATTTTTAAATATTGCTCTAATAAACTTAGAAAGATAATAGAATAGGTCTTGCATTAGTATGAATTTTCTGAAGGGTATAAAATCTGAAACTCAAATGTCTGTCATTTTCTAACTTCAGTCTTTAGTGATGTCACTAATTTGCCAAAAAAACACAATTTTATGAAAAATGGACAAAAACGTGATGCAAAAATATAAAATAGACACACAATACAGCTGCTACCTGTCAAAGAAGGGACACTTTAATATTAGTACTGCTACCTTGAGCAGCTGACAAAATATAAAAGAATCTACATGCATTTCAAGTAATCTATAACTTTGATTATTACAGTTATTTCTTAATTGTAAACCCTCCATGTTTTCTTCCAAAATTGCTATTTTGCGGAGGGATTATAAGGGGGAAGAGCAACATTTTGAGCCAAAAATTGGGGACAGTTGAGAGGTTGGCTATGCCTAATTCTATAAAGCAATTTATTTGCATGTACCTCTCAACCTGTTAATGCAGTAAATCTGAACAAGGCCAAATATATTGGGAGCACATATAAACAGTACTAAAAATGTCTCTTGTATAAATTGAGACAGTTGATAGAACAGCTCTTACTTTAACATGCATTTTTCTGAAGGTTATGAAGTCTGAAACTTAGAGTGACTTCTGGCAAATCATTTAGGAATTAAAACTACAAATTTTATGAACAACAAACCAAAAATAAGAAGCAAAAATCTATTCATTCTTTGAAAATCTGGACAGTTGAGAGGTATAGTTCAGCTGGGCCTGTCTGAGTTTGCTGCCCTTCCCCCCCTGACAAAATAATGGTTGAATTGAGCCTCTGCAGCTATTCCAATGAACCATTATACTTGGCTATTTCACTCCATTTACCATAAACACTAATGTGCATACTGCTTTACTTCTATGATAAGTTGGACTTCATTTGAAAGTTTTATTTTGTATTTTACAGCACAAACACTAAGTCATCTGTTAAACAAAGCAATGCAGTCTCACAATGAAAACTTGGCATTAAAACTTCTCTGCCCTTGAAACTCACATTCATTGAAACAGCATTGAAACCCACATTCAAAGAAAATACATTTTGCCAGTGGCAGATAAAGATTAATTTTGGGCTGTTTTCGAATCATAGGCTCCTTGCATATGAAACATACATGTGCTCTTTGATACACCTTCCTCATTGTACTAAAAATTATATTCCTTGTACAATACAGTACACTTGTTACAGGGTGTTTTAAATTTGTTTTGAACATTTTTTCCAGTAAGCAATGAAACAAACCATATGCACCCATAATGGCAAAACTGCCCAGTTGAGAACATTTATCATAAAAAAGTCTACTCGGACTTCCACAGTCCACCATTATTAGTAAATATACACAATTCTACAGTCCACCATTATTAGTAAATATGCACAATTCCACAGTCTACCATTATCAGTAAACATAGGTTCATAGGTTCATACTAGGCTATCTGCCCGAGGGCATTTACAAGCCTAGCCCATTGTTTTGTGGCTTACGCCACCCCTTTAGAATGGGGAACTATACCCATTATTTTGCTGTGCCTCTGTCGAGCAGTGACACTGAGGTAATCCCTGGGGTATATCTGCGATCTCCCATCCATTGGTCAAGATTTCTCTTGAACAAGGCCAGCAAGGTGCTCTGCCTCACATGTACCGGGATTTTATTCCACAGCATAGGGAGTCTTTGGGTGATGAATCTATCCCTCCAGCACGTCCTATTAATAGCCGTGTCGAGGTTCAAGTCTCCCGCCCTTGTGGCTCTGATGGATCTAGATTTTTTGAGGTGAAGCATATTCATCAAATCTGGGTTTGACATGGCCTTGTATGTTAGGCAAAGGTCACCTCTGAGCAAGCGGTGGCGACTGAATAGAGCTGGAGTTCTTTCAGTCGGGCAGCATAGGACAGATTTTTGAGACCCTTTATCCTTTTGGTGAGGAACTTTTGTGGCCTCTCCAGCTGCTGCAAGTGTCGGGTCAGATACATTCCGAATGGGGCATTGTACTCAATCATTGGTCTGATGAGTGATGAGTAAAGGGAGACTATGACCTCCCTTGATCTAGATGAGAATCCCTTCATGATAAGGTGGGCAATGTAGAAGGTTTTCCTAACTACTTTAGCTACATGGGTGTCGAATGACAGACTACTATCAACCTGGGTCCCCAGGTCCCTGTGCTCAGTGGATTGCCACCTATTTGGTAGCTAGGGGTAACCTTGTTTTTCCCGAAGGGTATGACTATGCATTTTTTGGCATTTAACTTTAGGCCGTGGCTCTGGCACCAGTTATCTGTTTCTGTGAGACCCTTCTGAAGGATATCTGTGTCAGATGTGTTTTCTACTATGGCGCCCAGTTTGCAGTCATCTGCAAACTTTGTCAGCCATAACCCTCCTGTGTTTGCTTGTACTTGGAAAAGTAGATGCCAAACAAGAGTGGGCCCAGGACTGAGCCCTGTGGGACACCACTTGTGACAGGCTTTGAGTCTGACATGGCGCCAGCAACTCTGACCCTGTGGGTTCTGTCACTCAGCCAGTTTGCAACCCATCTTGTGATGTATGGGTTAACATTTAAGCTGATGAGTTTTCAATGATACCTGAGTGGGGTATTGTATCGAAGGCCTTAGCCAGATCGAGGTAGGCTGTATGGACTGCCTTTCCCTCATCAATGGCTTTGGTGACTGTTTGAAAAAGTCAACCAAGTTTAAAAGGCATGATCTGCCTTTGACAAAGCCAAACTGGGTTGGATCCAAAGTCTGCAAATTCCTATGTCTTTATTTATGAGGTCCATTATGATCCTCTCCATGGCTTTGCAGATAAGGCTTGTCAAGCTAATGGGCGGTAATTTCCAGGGTCGGTGGAGGCACCGCCTTTGTGAAGTGGGACCACAGTTGCAGTGCGCCACTCCTGGAGTGCGTATCCAGAGGTAAGACTTTGATTAAACAGCTGTCCTAGCTGTGGGTTTAATTCCTCATTGAGTTCATGGAGCACACAGCCGGGGACACCATCAGGTCCCATGGATGCTGTGTTTTTGCTTTGGAGAGCAGTTCTCACTTGGGCTGGAGATGTTTGGGGGCTGCAATCGTTAGGTATAGATATCTCTCCTTTTGGGGGAGGAGAAGTTTGCACTGAACCTGTCAGCCAGTATGTTGGCAATGTCTGTAGGATCAGTAATCTTCACATCATTTTGAACTAGTTCTGAGCATATCTGGGAGTTTCCTCCCAGGTTTCTAACATAGCTAAAGAAGGCCTTATGATTGTCTTTTGAGTCTTTAGCCATTTTCTCTCGAAATTTGCTTTGGATGATTTTATGAGAGCTCTTAGTTTTTACTTATAGTGATCAAGGGTGTCTTACCTTTTAAGGATTTTGCTCTATCTTGTAGTAGCTTCCTCCTTTTGTTGTAGAGTTTGTTTATGGCTGGGGTCCACCAGACTGGGCGCTTGCCTTTGGTACAAAGAGTCTTTGTTTTGCTTGGGATTGCCTTATCCATGCAGTCCTGCAGGTGCTGGTAGAAGGCATTTGTAAGTGATTCAGCAGTTTGAGTACTGTTTTCCGCGGTCTGGGGGGCCTTAAAGGTGACCACACTAGTCTTTAGAAGTGTGAAGTCTGCTTTTGAGAAGTTCTTTACTGAGGTCTTTTTATTTCAGGTGGGGTGGGATGAGGACCTCCAGCGAGATTAGTTTGTGATCTGGTCTCATCAGTGAGGGTATACTTCCGGTGTTGAACATTGTGCTCCCATGTTCGTGATGATGAGATCAAGTATGTTATCTCCTCTTGTGGGGATGGTGACTAGTTGTTCCATGGCATTTGAGTTTATGAATTCCAGGAACTTTTGGGCTAGGGTGTTTGGGCTTGAGTAGTGTTCCCAGTCTATATTAGGGTAATTGAAGTCACCTAGTATGATGGTGTTTGGTGATACATTTATCCCCTCTAGTGTTTTCAGGAAGGCCATGTGAGGTTCCTGAGTTTGTGAGGGGGCCTGTAACATGCTACAATTTGCAGAGCAGTCTTGCCTATGGTTAATTGCACCTGGATGGTCTCCGATGCATCGTGCGTTGCCACCAGTCTTGAGGTGTGGGTGTCCTTGATGAATATGGATACCCCTCCTTTCTTGGTATTGTCCGGATTTTGGGGCGGGCATGATATGAGGTAAAACCTGATAGCGCTGGGGTGCTCTCAGGAGCCTTGAACCAGGTTTCTGTCACAGCACAGACATCGATGTTCTCCATACTGAGAAGGGCCTCGAGTGCGTGCATTTTGAGATTTAGACTTCTGGCATTGAGCAGCATTACCCTTAGTTTTTTCCTTTTTGTGTTCTAGGGTGGTAGGTTTAGAATTTGAGCCTTGCCTAAAAGGCACTATGGGGTGGCAAGAGCCTTTGCCAATATCCGAATCCCAGGGGTGACAGGTGCAAGCCGTCCCTTGTGAAGCAGCGTGGCTTGTCCAGCATGTCATCCCAGGCAGACAGACACTGGATCCCCTTTGAATGACACCAGTGTTTAAGCCAATTGTTAAAGCTGATCATCTTATCTCTGTATTGTGGCATCATTCTTGGTGAAGGTAGGATACTGCTCAAGGTCAGGGTCATACCTGCCTGGGCTACATAATCAGAGAGCTCCTCAATGTCTCTTTTCATGTAGTCCAAGGAGGTACGTCTCAGGTCATTTACACCAGCGTGGACAATGACTGAGTCATATTTGTACCTGCTGTGAGTGCTTGCGTTATGTGGCGGATTCTAGCGCCCGACAGGCAGCTTACTGTGACCTTCTCCTTACTCAGTCTGGTGAGCGGGACGTCACAATTCCACAGTCCACCATTATCAGTAAATATGCACAATTCTACAGTCCACCTTTATCAGTAAATATGCACAATTCTATCAGTAAATATGCACAATCTCTGAAGTCAGTCATCTAAATAATTCCACATTAAAGAAATCTGTAACTAATGAAGTGGTTGCTGCTAGCAATCACCTTTATATTTCATGGTTTCATCAAAAAATAAAGTGTCTGTTGCCCCTCAGGAATAAATTGCCTATATTACATTAAAAAAGTGATAAGCTAGTAATAATATTGCAAGAGGAAATGGATGGCAAACTGATAACAAACTCATAGTTAGTATCTTCACCAAGGAGAACATTCTCAGTACGGCAGCATCTACCCCTTGTGGGAGTAGAACCCACAACCTTCTGCATCAAAAGCAAGTACACAGCCTGTTGTGCTATAGTATTAACTTGGCAAAGCACTAAACTTCTATTCCTGCAGCTCTCAGTTCCTTGTAAAATCTACTCAATACTCAACTGCATCTCAACTTGCAGCTCAAGAAAACTGGAAAAAGCCAAAATGTATTGGGGGTCAAAAGCCCAAAACAGGGACACATTAAACATTGCTTGTATAATCTTGGAAAGTTGCTAGAATAAAATGTTGTGTTGCCACCATATATTTTACTGCCAAGGTCCCTGAGCAAAAACAGTCAGAGTAACATACCACATACATCAGCTGCTTTGTAAAAGAGAGGAAGACTGAAACTTAAATGGCTATCATTTAGTGAATTCAGTTCTCACCATAGCTGTCAACCTCTTAGTACAAAACACCTGGACAAACCCAGTAATGAGGGAATACAGCCCTCAAACATATTCAGTGAATTCAGTTCTTGCCATGGCTGTCAACCTTAGCACAAAAACCTGGACGAAGCCAATAATGGGGGAATACAGTCCCAAAAATAGGGAGTGGTGACAAAAAAGGTTGTGCTACTATGTATTCTGAAGAACATAAAGTTGGAAATTCAAATGCCGGTCAATTTTACTGCGGACAGAACAAAAACAATTTTCAGCAGAGGCGAGGATTAAAACTGCAGACACATCTTTGTAAAATGGCAGGGCACCAGAGCAAATCCACACAAACACAGGCAGGAGATGCACACTCCACACAGAAGCCACCCCAACCAAGAATCAAACCAGAAAACATATAGCTGTGAGGCAACAATACTACCACCGCACCATCAATTATGCAAGGAATTAAACATTCAGAAACCTGAAGTCTGAAATTCAAATGCCTGTCAATTTTACTGCGGACAGAACAAAACAATTTTCAGCAGAGGGATTAATTAATACTGCAGACACGTCTTTGTAAAATGGCAGGGCACCAGAGCAAATCCACACAAATACAGGGAGGAGATGCAGACAGAAGCCACCCCAACCAAGAATTAAACCAGAAAACCTATAGCTGTGAGGCAACAATACTATCACTGCACCATCAATTATGCAAGGAATTAAACATTCAGAAACCTGAAGTCTGAAATTCAAATGCCTGTCAATTTTACTGCGGACAGAACAAAACCAATTTTCAGCAGGGATTAAAACTGCAGACACGTCTTTGTAAAATGGCAGGGCACCAGAGCAAATCCACACAAACACAGGCAGGAGATGCAGACTCCACACAGAAGCCACCCCAACCAAGAATCAAACCTGAAAACCTATAGCTGTGAGGCAACAATACTACCACCGCACCATCAATTATGCAAGGAATTAAACATTCAGAAACCTGAAGTCTGAAATTCAAATGCCTGTCAATTTTATTTAACATTTTTTAATCAGGACAGTCTGACTTGGAACAAATAAACAATTTTCAGCAGAGGCCCAGGAAGAAATAATGCAGACATGTCTTTGTAACATGGGAGGACACAAAAGCAAACCCACACAAACGCAGGGAGAAGATACAAACCCCACAAAGAAGGAACCCCAGCCAAGAATCAAACCCAAGAACCTGCAGCTGTGAGGCAACAATGCTACTACTACACCATCAAATATCAAGCATTGCAACATTTACAAACCACAGATATTATGAGGAACAGATCAGATCGAATATGAGGCAAAAATCTGAAATTTTTTACAAATGGTGGTGGGTAGGGAACTCAAGTCTTTAACACCTGCATACAGGGTACAGGGTTCAAGCCTGAGGTATTCCCTACCACACCACCATAAGCACCTGGGGCATTTTCACACACACACACACGCACACACACACACACACACAGCATAAGCACCACACACACACACACACACACACAGCATAAGCACCACACACACACACACACACACACACACAGCAAAAGCACCACACACACACACACACACACACACACACAGCATAAGCACCACACACACACACACAGAGCATAAGCACCACACACACACACAGCATAAGCAGGACACACACACAGAGAGCATAAGCACCACACACACACACACAGCATAAGCACCACACACACACACACACAGCATAAGCACCACACACACACACACAGCATAAGCACCACACACACACACACACAGCATAAGCACCACACACACACACACACACAGCATAAGCACCACACACACACACACAGCATAAGCACCACACACACACACACAGCATAAGCACCACACACACACACACAGCATAAGCACCACACACACACACACACACACACAGCATAAGCACCACACACACACACACACAGCATAAGCACCACACACACACACACACACAGCATAAGCACCACACACACACAGCATAAGCACCACACACACACAGCATAAGCACCACACACACACAGCATAAGCACCATACACACACACAGCATAAGCACCATACACAAACTCAAGCAATTAAATAAAGGTAAAACGCACCATACACACACAAATACACATTGTAAATTAAAAAGCACCTTACCTGAATATATCCAGCTAACATACATCCTTCCCGTGCAATACTGAAAGACCCGCGAGATCCTAATGCCACGAGATCCTAATGCTCCTTCCCGACGAGATCCCTAATGCTCCGTCCCGAGTCCTGCTGCTGCTCTTGCAGTCCGGAGGCGACCCATAATGCTGGCGAGTCTGTGCACTGTAAAAGTGCACAGACGTCTCCTTGTGTCCCCCTATGGGGACTGCCGGACTGCCTTGAGCATGCGCAGTAGTCCCGACTATAGTCGGGACTACTGCGCATCTGTAATCAGCAATTTGAAAAATAATTTTTTTTTATTTTTCATTTTTCTTTCTATGTTTTATTTTGAGGGGGCTGCAGTCTGGCAGCCCGATGCCACGAGCCGCCCCTGCATAGTCCACCCATGTTAGTCTGTACCTCGGAGAAATATATATCGAACAAGAGAGGTCCCAGGACTGAGCCTTGTGGGACACCACTTGTAACTGGTTTAGAGTCTGACATGGCACCTGCTATTCTGACCATGTGGGTTCTATCCCTGAGACAGTTTGCAACCCATCTTGTGACATAGGGGTTGATATTTAAGCTGGTGAGCTTATTTATGATGCCCGAGTGGGGTATTGTGTCAAAGGCCTTTGCGAGGTCCAGGTAGGCTGTGTGGACTACCTTCCCTTCATCTATGGCTTTGGTAACTGTTTCAAAGAAGTTGACCAGGTTCAAGAGGCAAGATCTGCCCTTAACGAAGCCAAATTGGGTAGGATCCAGCATCTGGAGGTTCCCAATGTCTTTGTTTATGATTTCCATGATGATACGTTCCATAGCTTTGCAGACCAGGCTAGTCAGGCTTATAGGGCAATAGTTTCTGGGGTCTGTTGTGGCACCACCTTTGTGGAGTGGGACCACTGTTGCTGTACACCATTCCTTGGGAACATATCCTGTAGTAAGGCTGAGATTGAACAGTGACTTTATATGAGGGTTTAGTTCTTCTTGGAGCTCGTGTAAGATGCAGCCCGGCTGTGTTTTTAGCTTTGGAGAGGGCAGCTCTCACCTGTGTGTTGGCAATGTCTGTGGGTTCAGTGAATTTTTTGTCATTTTGCACTAACTCAGAGCATATCTGGGAGTTGCCTCCCAGGTTTCTGACATAACTAAAGAAGGCCTTGTGATTATCTTTAGTGTCTTGTGCAATTTTTCTTTCAAAGCTGGCCTTAGAAGATTTTATGAGGGATTGTAATTTCTTGCTAGTACTGATCAGTGACGCCTTCCCTCTTTGGGATTTTGCTCTGTCATGGAGTAGCTTTCTCCTTCTGTTGTATAGCTTATTTATGGCTGGGGTCCACCAGACAGATCTCCTGCCTTTGGAGGAGTGAGTCTTGGTTTTATTTGGGATAGCATGCTCCATGCATTCCTGTAGGTGTTCATAGAATGCTTTTGTAAAGGATTCTGCATTTTGGGTCATATTGTCCACTGGCCCGGGGGCTTTGAAGGATTCCACCTCAGTTTTGAGAAGTGTGAAGTGTGCTTTTGAGAAGTTCTTCACCGTGGTTTCCTTTGCTGGGGGTGGGGACGGAATATGGATGTCCAGTGAGATTTGTTCATGGTCTGATCTTACCAATGAGAGGTATACCTCTGGAGTGGAACATAGAGACCCCATGTTGGTGATGACCAGATCCAGTATGTTTTTCCCTCTTGTGGGAGTGGTGACAAGTTGTTCCATAGCATTTGAGTTTATAAATTCTAGGAACCATTGGGCAAGGGTGTTTGGGCTTGAGTAGTTTTCCCAATCGATGTTTGGGTAGTTGAAGTCACCCAATATAATAGTGTTTGGGGAGACCTTCATATTCTCCAGTATTCTCAGGAAAGCCGAGTGAGGTTCCTGTGTTTGGGAGGGTGGTCTGTAGCAGGCTACAAACTGAAAGGCAGTTTTTGCCCACTGTCAGTTGCACATGGATGGTCTCTGAAGCTTCGTGCAGCGCCACTAGCCTGGAGGTGTGGGTATCTTTGATAAATATGGATACTCCCCCTCCTTTTGTAGTTCGGTCTGAGTTTTGGGGCCGGAAAGCATGGTATGAAGGGGTGCTCTCGGGAGCCTTGAACCAGGTTTATGTTACTACACAGATATCGATATTCTCCATACTGAAGAGAATCTCGAGTGTGTACATCTTGAGGTTTAGACTTCTAGCATTGAGCAGCATTACCCTTAGTTTTTTTTTCTTTGTGTTGTCTATGGGGGTGGGTTTGTCTTTTGAGCCTTGCCTAAAAAGGCACTATGGGGGAGGCAAGAGCCTTAGCCAGTATTCGAAAACCCAGGGGTGACAGGTGCAAGCCGTCCCTAGCGAAGTAACGTGGCTTGTCGAGCATGTCATCCCAGGCTGACAGACACTGGATCCCCTTTGAATGACACCAATACTTTAGCCAATTGTTAAAATTGATAATTTTGTCTTTATACTGTGGCATCATTCTTGGTGAGGGTAAGATGCTGCTCAAGGTCAGGGTCATACCGGCCTGGGCTACATGATCAAAGAGCTCCTGTAAATCTTTTTTCATGTAGTCAAGGGAGGTACGTCTCAGGTCATTCACACCAGCATGGACAATGACGGAGTCATACCTGTACTTGCTTTGGAGTGACCCAAATGCTTGTGTTATATGGCGGATCCTGGCACCCGACAGGCAGCTTACAGTGACCTTCTCCTTGTTCAGCCTGGTGAGTGGGACATCAGTGTGTCTGACAATAGAGTCACCTATTACAAGTGTATTAGGTGTGTTGTTTAGCCTTAAGGGCTGTGACTGTGTGGCACACTGACTTTATGAGCTATGTGCTACATCGATATTGTTTCATGGTAGGTGTTGCTTGGATGTGTGCTTTGGAGGGCTCTGCTGCTTAGGCAGATTTTTATTTAGAGCCTCCGAGTATGTTTTTGTGTGTTTATATGTTTGGTTTGCTGATGCGATAGGTCTATGTGAGACTGGATTTGTGGTGTGTGTGGTTACCTTCTCCTCCTGACAGGCTGTGCCAGTACTGGGTTGAGAGAGCTTAGCCTCCAGTTTGGCTATATAGTTGCATCTCTCACATATATTTGAGCTTGTTGGGAGGAGGAGAGGGTGGTCTGTATACATAAGGCAGTTGTAACATTGCCTCAGGATTCCCAGATTTACCAGCTGGACTGGAGAGTAAACTAGAAACTGACCTTTGGACATGCCTGAATAATATAGGGAACTACTTATTGACTGATCAGATAGAACCAATAGGGAGCAAGTGCTTTGAAGGAGTATAAGAGGATGTAGTGCTTTAGTTTGTGTTTACCTATGAGATTACTTATACGAGCAAATGCAGGGCTTTAGAATGAGAACAGAGTGCTTAATTTGAGATTTAGAGCAGTTCTAATGGAAAAAGTGAAGAGCAGACTTTGTGGAGCCTGGAATAGTTTAAGAGGCGCTGCCCGATGCTGCTCTGTGCGCAAGACCACGCTAAAAGAGGGTTGCAGGGTTTTAAGAGATAGAGATCAAGGAGTTTAGAACTGACCCAAAATGGCCAATAAAACTACAGCTTCTAGGCAGTAAAAACTCCTACAGGGACAGGCAGGCTGTTCAGTGTTAACCACTGCCACTGGTGAACACAGAGACTTCCCTTTAGTCCAAGCAAGCACTGGCCTCCAAGAAACTTACAAACAGTTCAGAACAGCAGTTCTGTAACTGAACTTTCTTAAATTTCAGAAAGTGGGAAAAAAGCAAGATTTTTTTTTTTCTTTTTTGTTTTAATTTAAAGGTAGCAGAGATATACATGTAGCAAAATAATCACAACAGTGCAATAAATGACCCCACACTTGAGTGCTAGGCCAAAGTCAGGTAAAATGCAGTTTTAAGAGAAAAAAAAAAGATTTTAAATTAAGTGAAACACATGAAATGCAGTAAACAGGCTCTAGATGTGTTCTAAATACTGTTTCTAATACAGTTACAAACTTTTGCAAGCTGGAAAATGCCGAAAAGTAGGCGGCAAAGCAGTAATTCTTAACAAAAAAGCAGAAGAAAATACTTAAAATCTTAAAAGTGGCTCCTTTCTCCTTTCAGCGTTTTCTCCCTTTGGTAGGTGCTTCAGCAACAACTAACAAGCCTGGTAAGATGCCAAAACCATGAGGCAGCAGGGCTTTAAGAGATAGAGATCAAGGAGTTTAGAATTGACACAAAATCGCCAATAAAATTACAGCTTCTAGGCAGTAACCACTCCTACAGGGACAGGGAGCCTGTTCAGTGTTAACCACTGCCACTGGTGAACACAGAGACTTCCCTTTAATCCAAGCAAGCACTGGCCTCCAAGAAACTTACAAACAGTAGTTCAGAACAACAGATCTGTAACTGAACTTTCTTAAATTTCAGAAAGTGGGAAAAAAAGCAAGATTTTTTTTTGTTTTTTTGTTTTAGTTTAAAGGTAGCAGAGATACACAAGTAGCAAAATAATCACAACAGTGCAATAAATGACCCCACACTTGAGTGCTAGGCCAAAGTCAGGTAAAATGCAGTTTTAAGAGAAAAAAATTATTTTAAATTAAGTGCAACACAGGAAATGCAGTAAACAGGCTCTAGATGTGTTCTAAATACTGCTTCTAATACAGATATAAACTTTAGCAAGCTGGAAAACACTGAAAAGTAGGCAGCAAAGCAGTAATTCTTAAGAAAAAAGCAGAAGAAAATACTTAAAATCTCAAAAGTGGCTCCTTTCTCCTCTCAGCATTTTCTCCCCTTGGTAGGTGCTTCAGCAACAACTAACAAGCCTGGAAAGATGCCAAAACCATGAGGCAGCAGGGCTTTAAGAGATAGAGATCAAGGAGTTTAGAATTGACCCAACATGGCCAATACAATTACAGCTTCTAGGCAGTAACCACTCCTACATGGACAGGCAGGCTGTTCAGTGTTAACCACTGCCACTGGTGAACACAGAGACTTCCCTTTAGTCCAAGCAAGCACTGGCCTCCAAGAAACTTACAAACAGTTTAGAACAGCAGATCTGTAACTGAACTTTCTTAAATTTCAGAAAGTGGGAAAAAAGCAAGATTTTTTTGTTTTGTTTTCTTTTTTGTTTTAGTTTAAAGGTAGCAGAGATACACAAGTAGCAAAATAATCACAACCGTGCAATAAATGACCCCACACTTGAGTGCTAGGCCAAAGTCAGGTAAAATGCAGTTTTAAGAGAAAAAAAACAATTTTAAATTAAGTGCAACACAGGGAATGCAGTAAACAGGCTCTAGATGTGTTCTAAATACTGTTTCTAATACAGATATAAACTTTAGCAAGCTGGAAAATGCCAAAAAGTAGGCGGCAAAGCAGTAATGCTTAACAAAAAAGCAGAAGAAAATACTTAAAATCTCAAAAGTGGATCCTTTCAGCGTTTTCTCCCCTTGGTAGGTGCTTCAGCAACAACTAACAAGCCTGGAAAGGCTTGTAAGTTTGGACAGGAAGAACAAATTGGTTTATAGCTTGAAGTTTGTTCCTATATGTCAATGCTGTTTTCAAGATTAATTTAGGTTTTCTAAAATTTTTCTTACTAAGTTTTATTCGTATTTGTTCATGTTGTATTGTTGATCCTTCATCAATTCCCAAATATTTATACACTCCCTCTTGCTCAAGTTCTTTTGTATCACATTATTGTCCCAAACTGATCTTTTCTTGGTGCTGCAGCTTTCCTGCTTTAAAGGTTGCTTTTGCTCATTAATCAAGACCAGATTACATTCTTATATCATCTGAAAAAGTTTTGACTACTTGCAGTTGTGCTTTCAGTTCCTCGTCTGATGAGCTGCACAGTTTTAAATCATCTACAAAGAGAAGATGCGAAGTCTTTACTCTTTGTTGCTTTCTGGGAGCCATAGTATAGCCATGGCCTAATATGTTAAGCAGATAGCTTAATGAGTTAAAGGCAAGGCAAAAGAGCTGTGGTGACAGAGTCACCTTGGAAAGTCCCCCTTTGAATTTGTATACCTGGAGTAATCATTTGTACTTTATCATGGCTTAACTGCAAAGTGATTTGCCACTGTTTCATGGTCACTGTGATGTAGTTTATCAGTGTAGGGTATTTTTAAGCACTATTTTATCCATGAATGTGGAATACTGTCAAATGCTTTTTTGTAGTCTATCCATGCCATACTTAGATTCTTCCCCTTTTTACAGTTCTCTACTATGACTTTTTTAACAACAAATGATCCTTGGTTCCATATGACTTTCTGTTATTACCCTTTTGTTCTACTGCCATAATTGAGTTCTAAATGACTATAAACTCTGTTGGCATCAATTCCAGTATACAGTTTATATGTTGTCGGAAGGCAAGTTATTGGTCTATAGTTTTTGGGGTAGCTTCCAGGTTTGCTCTTAAGTAGGAGCGTTGTTTTTCCTGTTAACCAGGCTAGGGTGCACATGTAAATAGTTCTTACTCACGGCTAAATCTTTTTAGCCAGAAGTTAGTACTGCATCTGGGCCTGGGGTTTCCAATTAGAGGCTTTTCTTACCTTTGTTCCAGTCTCTCTGGCTGTTACTTCATCCCATTTCATATCCTGTTCATTTGAACTTCTTATTCTTTCCTTTACTTTTTATCCTGTTCATTTGAACTTTTTATTCTTGCCTTTACTTTTTCTATCCATTTAGTATATTTGTTATGTTCCACAGGCTCTTCATAGATATTTCTCCAAAATGTATCTATTTCTTCTTTCTTGGTGATCTTTCAATTCATTTTACCTTGTTTCCCAATTCTCTACAAAATCTTTTGGGTCATCAATAAATTATTTATTTCCTATGTATTTTCTAAGTTGTTCTGCCTGTGCTGATATTTTTCATTTATCATTTGCGATAATGCACAATAAATCCTGATTTGTTATAATACTGCACATTGCTTTTATCACATCTATCTTTCTGAGTATTTTTGTTGATCTGTTCCGTCTTCTGTATTCAGTGACACTTCTTAATTGTTTTATAGTTTTCTCTGTTCAATACTTCCATGATGGCATTCTCCCCGTCCTTTCCCTTACTACCCTGTGTTCTTGTGGTAGGACTTTATCTGTTATTAATTTGGCTGCACAGTAATGTATTGTATTTACTTCTGTTATATCACATGAATCTCTATATACAGTCCTAATTACTATGTTTATTTGTTTTATCAAACTTCTAACTTTTTAGGGTTTTATTGACCTTCTGCAGTCTATTTATTTCATTGATCTTAATATGTCTGTCCATCTCTATTAAGTCAAGCAACCCTTCTCTTAGATCATTTTCTTCTAAACTGAAGACACATTCTTTGTACTTCATTTCCTGTTGGCATTTTATAGAAAGTTCCAGAGCATCTTCTTGTGCCACATTCTCTTCAGTTTCACCCTGTGTCATTATTGCTCTTTCATATGGAATCCATTGGCCTATCATCTATGACATTGACTGTGTCAGAGTTGCCAAAGTTTCCTGTTCTTTCCCTTGCTGTATAGCTCCAACTGAATGTTTGTTCTGATTCCCTATGGGAGGCTCCAAAGTGCCTTCTTATGTCAACTGATTAGATGCTTCCGGCTCCACTGATTTCTCCTTAATGTCGGTGTCCATTGCTCTATCCTGTTGTGTTGTTATCTGAGTTAAATCTTCTACACTAAATCCTTCACTTTGCAGGTAATCCATAACCTCAGTTTCTATTTCTTTAACTTCTCCATTACTAATGCTTTTTTCTACTTTTCCTCTTTATTTTCTTATTTTTTTGTATTATAAAATGTTCCATATCTGAATGTCTTTGCCTGTATTTCTTTTCAAATAGCTTTGGCACTGGTCTTTTTGCATGTATTATTTTTGCTTTCTCCTTTGCATAAATATTGCACCATATTAAATATATTTTTCTTTCCCATGTCCATATTTCTTCTACAGATGTCTCCTGCTCCTCTTGTTTCTCCTTACTTTGGGGACTTGTTTTCCATCATGCCATGATATAACCTATGTTAGACTTTCTACACTGACTCCTTCACTTTGCAAATATTTCATAACTTCAGCTTCTTTTTTCTAACTTCTACTTCACTAATCTTCTGTTCTATATTCCCTCTTTGTGATCTTATTTTTTATTGTGAAATTTTCCATATCTAGATGCCTTTGCCTGTATTTCTTTTTGAATATTTTTGCAGCTGCCTTTTTGTGTTGATTAATTTGGCTTTCTCATTTCTGTAAATATTGCACCATATCAGATCTCTTTCTTTCCCATGCCCATATTTCTTTTTTATACCTTTCAAATGTCTCTAAATTTTGTTCTTTAAAATTTTATACTTCCTCAGTCACTTCTTTTTCCAAACAGCACAAGGTTTCTTTGTCTATATAGTGTTTTGCATGAATGTGTTGTATTAGTAAACACAATTTTTTATTTGAAGCTTCTGACAGTTTTTCTTGTGGAAGTATTTTTCTTTCCCCTAATTTTTCTGTTAATCTTTTCGTATATGTTGTCTGGAAATTCTGGGCTTTTTGTATAATAGTAACAATACATAATTTCTTTTTTATCATAAATAATCCCCCGTCGTCTATATGGCTCTTTTTTGGCCTATTAGTTTTTGTGATTTTTGTGGACTGCTACTTCATTCTATATATCAGTGTCATCTTGGTGGGATTTTGTGAAAAACATGTTCCACCTCATGAAGGTATTCACCAAGACTTGAAGATGAATTCAATTCCAGCAATAATTCTCTCCTTTTGCTGATTTTATCATCTCTGCATTCGGACCTCTGTGTGCATTTGTGTAATTGTTAATGTGTATTACTTAATGTCTGTTCAGATTTACTAAATGTCTGTTTAGAAAATGTTTGTAATATGTTTGAACTTATGTCCCTGGGCTTCTGCTGAAAAGTTTTTTTGTTTTAATTAAATCTATTCAGACAATTACCGTAAACAAAATCAAAATAAAATTAATACTTCTTCAGACTTTGTCACTGAGTTAAGAAAATTAACTCAAGACTGCATTTATAGAAAGTATGGAAAGACTGCATAAGTTAACTCTCTTTTGGTACAAATACACAAGGATGATAGTATATGCCAATTGGAAATCAGCAAAAGTATTGTTTTTTTTTTTTTTTTACAGAGCATCTGTTAGAAAAAATAAAGGAAAATTAGCAGAGGCTGTTTATAATTTTTTTTTCTGAACAGGAAAGAACAGAATGTCTGAAAGATACATGAAGAAAAAAGTTCAAATTATACATTTTCTCTGCATTCTGTGCAAATGTATTACAAAAGTTAACCCTTCTTTGTACGGATGCATTTACATGACAGTCCTGTAGACTTATGAAAGTTTAAGGTTAACAAAGAATGTCGCTAAGCAAAAGTATGAAAACGTTAACCAGTAGCTGCAATAAAATACAATCACTGCAAGGGCAAAGTGCACCTCATGACTCAGCAAAATGTAACAACAGTAAAACAGAAACGAGTGGCAGACACAGCACTAATATAAAATAAGACATTTATTGAATATAATTAAGCACTTTTGCGTGGAGCTTCCACACTTCCTCAGACAATACAGTACCACAAAATCCTAATTCAATATTTAAAAAACTCAATAACCAATCTGAATTAAGAGATAATCGACAACGCAAATCATCACTAATTAACTTCCTTCAACAGACATTTAAAATTCAAGAAGCCGAATACGTCCACAACTTGCATAAAATGCATAAAAAATACATCCTCTGTACAAAATAACTCTAAACATTGATACTATACCACCCTTCATTCAAAAAATAAAGTTTTAATAATATATATGGTTAACCTGATGAAATAAATTTCATAACAATTCATATAAAACAGCATCTTAGCTTTTTCCAAGCTCTCGTGTGAAGATGACAACGCTCATATTTCCTAACAACTAACAACACTGCATACACAATTTAAGGAAACAATAAAATTTGGTGTATGCTATGAAAAATACCACATAAAGAAAGTGCTGTGTAGCTATGCCCTATACTCTATATTGCCTATATAATAAACAACACATAAAAGATATATAGAACATATATATGTGTGTGGAATAAAAACAAGAAAAAATAAAAAAGAGGAAAGCATAAAAACATATACTTCTAACAAATCTAACTAAAATAACAAATGCCTGATCTATAAACAAATAATAACTCTAGTCAAAAAGGCACATCAACATATATATAAAGACTAAACTAACCACATACAATAACATTAAGGCCTATGAAACTAAATACCACTTTATGCAAACTCATAAAGCATCCTGCTAAGCGAGAGACAATGTACATAATGTAAACTAGTGACAGTATAATGAAAAACACTATACTATGAATATGATACCATACTCCCTATATAACTAGGTCAACCTAATACCTATAAAACATGCAAAAAAGTAAAAGAAAGAAAGAATAAACAATAAAAACATGAATATATATATATATATATATATATATATATATATATATATATATATATATAAACTGCCACTGACAAATCAAGCTGATGACTCAAATATATAAAAGCTTAACAACTAATGTGGTAGTTCCCTATTTCTCAAAAAAAGTTTTAAAGATACTGCTTCATTGAGATCAAAATGTTTGTCCCCTTGAAGCAGTATAATCAATCTTTGCTCAGCCATTTCCAGATCATTTCTGTTATCACCTAGCCTGCTGTTAGGGTAGTCACTTGTAAAGTCATGAACAAAAACTTATGACTATTACCCATTTCAATAATGTGCCTCGCCATAGCACTTTTATCATCTCCAGTACTTGCATAATAAATATGTTCCCTAATCCTGTTTCGTAGGGCCCTCGTGGTCATCCCTACTTAGAAATGGTGACATTGAGTGCAGGTAGGCAAATATACATTACAAGTTGCACAATCTGCATAATGATAAAAAGTATATATCTTCCCAGTAATGGGATGCTTAAAAGTATTGCTGCTGCTAACAAACCTGCAATAATTACAGTGTCTACATTCATGAGTGCCAACCCTAGTGGAAGATATTATATTGGCATGAGAACTTGTCTTATGGCATAACCTCCATTTAATGGACTTCATATTCTTAAAAACAACCCTCGGATGAGGTTGAAATGTTTCTTATCTGTTCAGCAGCTGTCAGTATATGCCAATTATTGCAAATGATACCCATTAGAAGATTATTATCTGAAGTATAGGGTAAACAGAGCCTACACATTTGAGTGTTTGATCTAGCTGACCCTTTTTGAAATAATTCTAGGTTCTTAGAAAAATATGGTTTACCTTTATTACTTCTCTCCACTGGCCATGACATTAAAATGTGTATCACATTCAATTCTACTATATCCCCTATTCATAAAATCATTCTTCATACAACTCCTATGATATGATTGATTAGTAGAGCATCATTGCTCATTAACCTGGATACATGTATAGCTTGTCCTTTCAACACATTTTTAAATACGTAACCAGGGTGCATACTAGACCTCTTCAATAAACTATTTTTCTTACATTCCTTTTTATGCACACAAGTCTCTAAAGTATTACCAGTCCTATGCAGTTTCACATCCAAAAATTGAATAGCTACTCTAGACTGGTGTAACGTAAACCTTAGAAAAAAAAGTACTCGCCTCTTATTTATCTATGAAATAGTTCCAATTTAGCTACTGGTCCTCTCCACACAATAAAAATATCATCCACAAATCATTTATAATAAATTATATTTTTCTTGAACTCTTCATTAGACAATATATATTTCAGTTCCCAATATGCCATAATCATGTTGGCATATGAACTGGCACAGGGGGTGCTCATGGCAACCCCCACCAATTGCACATAGTAATGC
Source organism: Protopterus annectens (assembly GCF_019279795.1). Classification (NCBI taxonomy): domain Eukaryota; kingdom Metazoa; phylum Chordata; order Ceratodontiformes; family Protopteridae; genus Protopterus; species Protopterus annectens. Next base: position 116,243,562 of record NC_056749.1, read on the forward strand.
ATATCAAATATAAAAACATTATTGTCTAATACCAACTCCATCAACATACATAGTGTGGATGGTATTTCTAGAAAAGCCACTATTCTTCATTACAAAATCTTGCAAATATTGTATACCTATATCATTAGGGATACAGGTAAATAAAGAACGTACATCAAGTGTGACCAAAACATCATCACTGCCTAAAGGAATATTTTCTAGAGTATTAAACAATGTAATTAAAACCTGTTTTGTTTCAGTCAAAATAGTAGAAATTTTAGACAACAAAGGGTGCAACATCTTTTTAAGATAAATAGAGATAGGATCTATTAGCCACCCCTGACTCGCAACAATAGGTCTATATGGAGGGTCAATCAGTGACTTATGCATTTTAGGTAGCCCCTTAATCAGTGAAATCATAGGTTTATCCACTATAAAAAATTCAAATAACTCTTTATTAATATATCCAGAAGAAAAACTGTCAAACAACTCATTATGCACCTTGCTAATAGTGCCCTGTATATCAACAGGTGTAATTCTCTTGTATGTAAACTCATCGCATTTCAATTATCTTATTTAAATAGTCAGACCGATTCAGCAGAACAATTGCACCAGCCTTGGGTGTTGTCAGCAGGACAAATGGTGATGCTATCATTCTCCTGAAGTTCTTTTAAAGCTAGGTGATCATTGAATGTAAAATTAAAAAAAACTTTCCTTTGAGACTTACTCTCATCAGTAAGCATAGTGTATAAATCATATTCACATGTAGTTAAGAAAGATTGAACCTGTGAATTAAAATTGGGCATATATATGCTCGGCTTCTTGAACCTACTATTCAACTTATTACACTGTGGAAATAAAATATTTAACATGATATTACGACAAAACATTTTAATATCTATAACAATATCACTAAACCTGCTCTTTGTAGCTGTCATAAAGGACAATCCTTTCTGTAAAGCTTTCATGTGCTGTTCATTCAAAATGAAAGAAGATAGTATGTATATCAAGATGCGTTGTCGATCATCTCAGATTAGTTGTTGAGTTTTTTAAATATTGAATTAGGATTTTGTGGTATTGTATTGCCTGAGGAAGAATGTAAACTCCAAGCAAAAGCGTTTACTGTTTATTCAATAAATGTTTTATTTTATATTAGTGCCGTGCTTGCCACCGGCTTCTATTTTACTGATATTAACCAGTAGTTGCTCACATTTTTATTCTGAAGAGTAAATGTCAGAAAGTTCAGAGCAGTCATTAAAAACAGAATGGTCTATGGGAACACTTTGATGCACAGTGTGCAAAGAATGCAAAACAATTTTTGCTTCAGGTATACTTAGATGACAAACTAGTAAATTATAATTTGTGGTATAACCAGATCTCTTGGCTATGTTTTTTGGTGGTACCCACACATTTTCAGGCTTGAAGATACTGAGCTCAGGCTGAATTTTCCCTCCCATTTTGCACGATTTTGAAGCTGTTACTATTACTACCAATAGTTAAGATAGAGGACCTACATGTTGCATCTCCCTTTTTCAGAAGCAAAACTACAAGACACATTCTGCAATCCCCTTTCTTACCATTGCTGCCACCTCACTGTAATATGTTGGGCAGCATTTCTCCTTTGTCTTCCCACTCCCATTCAGACCCCCTCCCCCATTCATGTGCTGTATTCACTGATATGGCTTATAACATCAGGTATTCCCCATCAGCTATGAAACTTACCAGCCTTCAATCTCTCCATACCATCTTTATTTCAATCCAACCTTACCCTACCACACACCTCCAACCCATGTGGTCCTTACTCCTTAGCCATATAATACCTTTAAGTGGCGACATAAAATTGTGGTGTTTGTGTATGATTGACCGGTGTGCTTAAGGAAACCTGCAGAGGACTTGCAGAAGTTGTTTGATATTTGGATGGTTTTGGAGGTTTGTCTGGGTACAAGATCACCAGATTTAATGCACAGTCATATCTGTCAAATTCTATATCCTCAGACACTTTAATATCTTGAGTTCCCTTTTATGCAGAGTGTGATAACTTTAAATAGCTGTTATGTAGCTAACCCATATAGTGCATTGCATGGAATCAATGCCTTGCAATATTGTCTTGGAAAAATGTAGCGTAATTGTGCAGATATAGAATATTTGCCCTATGTGTTGACCAAAAAAGACACATCAGTTCATATGCTCATTCTCACATTGGCAAGGTATAGATTTTAAAAACTACCATTCTCCCCTAGGTAAAAATAATAATAATAATAATAATAATACTAATATTAAGGCAGTGAAGTAGATACTGGTATCCTTCATAATCGGAAAAGAAAAGCCCAGAGCTGCATGGGACAAATTAGTATTGTTTCCAAAAAGCATAGCCTGGGGGACCCCAATCTTCAGCTATATCTGAGTGAAGCACAACCTAGGTTCTATTGTATATAATATAAATGGTGATGTTCCTTTAGATGGAAAGACAAGATAAGGAACTGGTGTCGTGGCAGAGGGGTAGAGTCATAGTGCTTTTCTAGATTTATCTGTATATTCCAGTATCACAGATTTTTTAAAACCATCTGTCAGAATATTATATGTCGAGGTTTGAGGTGATAAGCCAGTTGTTACTGTGAGAAAAAGATAATAACTTGGGTTAAACAGTCAGTTGTCAAAGGAACACCCTCATAGCACATATGGGAACAACGTATTACACTTAACTTCATTTAGGCAGACTGCTTTGCCTCTTGAAGTTTGAGGAGTATTTTTAATAGGATTAAAAAGTCCCATCCTGAGTCTTGAAAGATGCCTTTATGGTTAAGTTATTTGGCAGATGCACTACAGGAGGTTTGACCTTTTAGGAATTTGATAAGTAAATTGCACAAACATTTAATTTATATTAAGAAGTGAAAGGTGAGATTATTGTAAGAGAGTTGACCTCATCAACTGGGGTACAGATATCTCGGGAACAGTGGGCATACACCTACCAGCTATGAAAATGAGGAATTTCCATATATTTTGTTGGAAGTACCTACACAAAAATCTTTATAACCAAACAAATTGTACCCTATTTATTAAACTGTAGCAGACATTGTTAATGTAGGGGAAAAGTGGAAATGGGATTTTTTAGGGGAAAACAGAATAAATATGTTGAAAGGGGGTTTAATTAATAAATGAGTGAATATGTTTAAAAGTTTTGCTGTTTGTCTTTGTTATTTACTACTAGCATTTTCTGCGTATCCGGGAGTTTATATGCAAAGCTGTATGAATATCTCCTCTTGCTCCCTAGGGATAAAGGAAATTTCTGTTTTTGTGATTTGAATCTGGTCAGAGCATAAGGTAAAACAAGGCAAAATGTTATAGTAAATTGTTGCTGTGGTTAGAGTTGTTAAATAAAATCTTGCAGAATGAATATGTTTTATTGCTTTTATATTAACTGCTGATATATTGCAGGAGATTAGATTATGGTTGTGGAAGAAAAAGTGGGGGTCAGTTATGGAAGGTTAATGATGATGATGGTATATAGGAATGTGTAGAAAGGACTCCTACTCTTTTCCAGTATCATGGGATCTTTAAAATCTTATTTGAAGAATGGCACACTGAGGAGTGCAGCATGGCCCTTATTCTTTTTTTTTTTCAAATATTTTTTTTTTATTTTACAAATAAGAACAATGCATACACAATAGAAATACAGAACATTCCTCAATTAGAAACATGTAAATGAAACAATACAATTACAGAGTAAAAAGGGAATAAGAGGAATATAAAGCTGTAGGAGGCATTGAGATCTAACTAAAAACAAAAAACGAAACAAAGACTATTTACAAAAAAAAAACAAAAAACCATGCTACCTTAAATGCATACAAACAGTACTAAAAAAATGGGTATAATTTGCAATATCCAAGAGAGAGAAAAAAAGAAAAATAAAATACATAAGTAGATAAGTAAATAGATAAATAAATAACGAATTCAAAAGGGAATGTCAAATAAAGTGTGGACATAAGACATTAGTCACATAAAATTACATCTAATAGGCATTTCCACAGTTTGGTGAAATAGGCTTTCTTCCCAGGACCACTAATAATGAGTTTTTGTGCTGATATATGTTTCATTGCCATCTCTTTGAAACCCTGCCAACACATTTTTGTGCGATCTATCCAGTTATCAGTGATGTAGAGTTTGATTAGAGAACAGAGAGTAATTAGAATGTGTAGGTGTAATTTAGGCATCTTAAAAAGGGGAATATTTAATATGGCTGTTTCCCAAGAGAGTGTGGAATTGTAGTAACCCATTTTTTTTAGTCGCACTTTGAGAGAACACCATAATTTATAAGAATGGTTACAGCGCCACATAATATGAAGAAGATCTGCGCTCAAGCAAGGGCAGCATGTACAAGCAGAGGAGCTATTAGGATTAAATTTATTGAGTATTACAGGTGTATAGTACGAGTTTTTATTCAACATCAGTTGGGTATATAATCATTTTTTGAAGGGGGCGAGTTCTAGAGTGGTTTTTATGGCTAGAAGCTTTTGATCCTCTGTGATAGGAGAACCTATATTGTCCCAGAAGGTGGAGAAAAGGCAATTATTATTGTATTGTAATGGTTTTAGTAACTTGTAAGAGGAGGAAATGTTTTTTTTGGGGTTAGAAAGTGTAGAGATAATTTCAGATAGTTTATTAATTTCCCGTGAATCAGATGGAGTGCAGACAATTTGTGAGGATATGATTGAGAATGACTGTGTATTTATTATTGGCTTTGAGAATTACACGTAGTTCTGCAATCGATAGGGAGTTATGTTTGAGAAGGTCCCAAACTGTAAATTCTGTGATAAGGGGGAATTTAGAGAGATCAATCATATTGTTATTGATTTTAAGATTTGGATTAAGATGCAGTGGTTGTAGAAGGGGAAGAGTATTTTCAAGGTTAATGTCCTTAATCATTTTTGGAATAATCTAATTTTATGCTTCAGTAAGGGGAGTAATTTGGAGTTATATAGAGAAATATGGGAAAGAAATGGGATAGCTTTCAGGTTGATTTTATTGGAGGTAACATGACGGTGCCATATCTTCAACCAGGCAGGAACATGGTTGTGTGAATTAGTATTCATGTTTGAAATGGACCATAGTCTGTTTGAGCAAATAATCATATAGTACAGATGAAAATTTGGAAGGCCCACCCCTCCTTTCTTTTTGGGGAAAGTGAGTTTGGAGTAAGATATCCTGACACTCTTGGGAAACCAAAGAAATTTTGCTATGTTTTTGTTGAATTTGGAGAAAAGGTTATTTGATATCATTATATTTGTAGCATTAAATTGATAGAGAAGTCTCGGTAAAATATTCATTTTCACAATAGCTACTTTAGAAAGAAAAGCTAATTTCAGGAGTTTCCATCTTTGTACGTCTTGATATATAGTAGCCCATGATTTTAGTAAATTATTTTGAAGAATAGAGGCTTGGTTGTGTTCAAAATTAATGCCGAGATATTTGATACTATATGAAATATGGAAGGAAGATTCAGGGAAAAAAAAGGATTTATGAGAGTCAGGGTTAATTGGGAGGATATGTGATTTTTTCTTATTAATTTGGAGGCTAGAGGTGCTGGAAAAGTTATTAATTGCATTAATAATTTTGGGTAAGTCAGAGTTGGGATATTGAAAGTATAGATTCAAATCATCAGCAAAAGCCGATAATGCAACTTGTGTATTCAAAATTCTGGGGATCGTGTGGTGCGTATTCTGAACGATGTATAGAGAAAAAGGTTCAATAAATATATTAAAAAGGAAAGGAGAAAGCGGACAACCTTGTCTTGTTCCATTAGTAATCAGAATCTTATTAGATCTTTTTTTATTTATATATAAGGAGGTGTAAGAATTTGTATAAAGAATTCTGATCATATCTGAAAAAGTTTTAGGAATATTGAAATGGGACATGGTGGAGAAAAGAAAGTTCCAATTTACTCTGTCGAATGCTTTTCTAAAGTCAAGGCATATAACGGATTTTTATCTCTTTTAGTAAAGTATATTAGAGAGTCCAAAGTTAAAGTATTGTCCCATGTATGTCTGTTGCTCGTGAAGCCAGCTTGATCGTGAGATATTAAGTGAGGCATTATCTGCTTGAGTCTGTTAGCCAGAATAGCAGCAAATATTTTAATATCTACGTTAATAAGCGAGATGGGTCTGTAACTGTGAGGATCTGTTTTGTCTTGATTGTTTTTTAAAATTAAGATCATTTTTGAGATATTCCAGTGCAAGTCAGTAATTCCATTTTTTATAATAAAGTTAAAAACCTTAAAAAGAATAGGGGCAATTTTTAAACTAAATGTTTTAAAAAAGTTGGTAGTAAAACCGTCTGGGCCAGGAGATTTGCCTATTTTGAGATTGTTAATGACATTTTGAATCTCTTGAATATTAAATGGGGCAGATAAGAGGGACGAATGATCAAGATTAAGAGAGGGGGCAGTAATTGAGTTGAGAAAAGTTTCTGTTTGGGGGTTTAAGGAATTGTGTTCATTTTTGCTATAGATATCAGAGTATAATTCATGAAATAATTGAGTTATTTCAGAGTCTGATTTGTAGAGTTTCTCCTTGTACTGGAGAATGGAAATTTTGGCAGCACCATTGTTATTTTTAAGTATTCTAGCAAGAGTTCTCGAGGGAATTTGCGCCCATTCAGAATATGTTGCAATGAGTCTTTGTTCCTGAAGAGAGTAAGTATGAGAGTGTAGGTCGAGTAATTCTTTGTGTGTTGCTTTAATCAAGTCTTCTGAATTTGGGTCAGAATGTGTTCTCTGTTTTTTCTCTAGGGATGCTAGAGTTAGGAGCAGATCAGATTCTTTTTTCTTATTGAGTTTTTAAAGAATGAGGCTTTACTTATCAGAAATCCTCTTAACTCTGCCTTGCATGCTGCCCATTGCATATCTGGTGCAATTTGGGAATTTTCTAGATTAGAATATAAATCAGTAAGTGTAGTGTTGATTTTGTTTAGTATCTCCTTGATATGTAATAGATTGTTATTAAGAGACCAGTTAGAATAAGAAAATGCAGAGTGTGTAAAAATAATTTTAAAGGATATTCTAGCATGATCTGATAGAAATCTAGGTTCACTGCTGAAGGTGTTAAATTTAGAAAAAAAGTTAGAGACAAGAAAAAAATCAAGACGTGACCATGATTTGTGGCAATTGGAGTAGAAGGTGTATAGGTTGTCCTTAGTTAAGATATTACTAATTGCAATAGTGTCCATAAGGTAAAAGTCTGAAATAAGTTCTTCTAAAGCTAACGAGGCTTGAAAGTTATATGATAAAGAATTACTGGTGCGGTCTAAGTTAGGATTGATAACAGCATTCCAATCTCCACCTATTATATATAGATAATTTTGGAACGAATTAAGGATATTATAGATTTCTAATATGAAGGTGTGTTGTTGAGAGCAAGGTCCATAAAGGTTAAGAAAAAGAACTGGTTTAGTTGTGTCAGGGAGAATAGAGGTAAAATAGCACCACCTGCCATATTTGTCGGATTTGATTAGATTAATGGTGCCCTGAAATTGTTTCTTAATAATAATAGCTACCCCCTTAGAGTTTATGCTATCCCCATCAGCTATGATAGTTCTAATCCATTTCCTGGTGGAAACTTTGTCCCAACCCTCTTTTGACAAGTGAGTTTCCTGAAGGATGCAGATATTGGCCTGGGGTTTAAAAATAAGATGAAGTAACAGGGTTTTTTTTGCAGGGTTTTGTAGTCCTTTAACATTCCAACTATCTATAGCCCAGCTCATGGAAACAAACAGCCAACTGGGATTGATGAAGCATTATAAAATTCAGTGATTGTTAAAGAATCTGAGTGTGACAATGAGTGCTGTGAAAATATTGCCATAAGATTTAATAGGGTGAGGTGTGGATATATCCGCAAAAGTACTGTCTTTAGAAACAATTTAAACATAACTGTAAAGGTAGCAAAATACTTCTTACTATCCCCAGTGCCTAACCACCCAAACCCCTTGAGAGAAGAAGTATAGAAAAAAACATAATAAAACCGGCACAATATTATACATATGTACAAATTACTATAATTCCAACAGAGCGTCAACTTAGAATGCCAACAAAACACACAAGAGCATCCAAGTGACTAAATATTAATATTATAAGTAAACTATAGGGAGTCCTAAATTATCATTAATTCAAAAACAGACGTGTTAAACAGGAAATAACATAGCTGACTTTTGTATAAAGATTCTAGAGTATTAAAGCAGAGGATATAAGCCAGTAATATTTAAAGAGCACTGAACTGTTATTTAGCTGAACAAAGAAAAAAAAAAAAACAATCCTAAGTGATTCTACGTATTTAGAATGAAGCAGTATCTATGGGTAAACAGTTCTCTACTTGCAATAACATTGTGGCAGTGAAAGAGCTATGGGGCTCAATAAGAACAATATGTATCAAGTTAATAAATTTATAATAGAACACTGCAGTTGAAATCAGGAGATTAGAATATAACTATAAAGCAGACTCTAGTCACATATCAAGTGAAGTTCCAAAGCCTACAGCTAATTATAAATAATTATATAAGTAGGCAACTGGTTAGAATTGGTTTAGTATGTAAGCTATAACTGTGCAGCATGAGACACTCTATAAAAATAGTTAAATAAAGTAGGTACAATTTTGTGTACATTTGGGGGCCATATCATAGAACACTCACAATAGCCCATGGAGTACATAATTTGTGAGTACAAAAGTAATAGAGTGTTAGGGTCTGAAATGTGTATAAGATCTAAAAAACAGGATTTGAAGAAATGAAGTGTACCCATGCCCATAAATGATCAAACGCCCACAACCACGAACAATCACACATCAGAAACATTCATAGGCATAGTCTAGTAATAAATCCAATACAAGTGTAAAAGTTTAGATTGTATTCTGTCTTAAGTACAAAAATGACAGTGATAAGGAGGCCCTTCTGTCTCTCAGTAACCATAGGCTGACAATTGTTTCTCTGAAAGATGAGCCTCTCAGACACTTTCCTGTAGACTTAGCTGTTGTATAGCAGTAAAGATAGAAAGCTGAATTCCTAAATGGTTTACAAAAGCCAAAATAAGGCAGCAGATCTATGGAGAACCATACACTGTGTGTGATTACACCTAGCAGTAACCATGATGAAGTGAGAGTAACGACAGTTTAAATAAGTAAGATGTATCTCCTAATATGAAACCCAAAAGCATATAGCATGACAATGAACTAAAGCTAAAAGATGATTAGAAACCTAAATGGCAAAATAGGTAATTGGAAGTAAAATTACCTGACCAGAAGCAGTCTCCGGTCATCTTTTTTTAAAAAAATTTTGTTGTTACATCACTTAGTATTGAGTATACACCTATTTGCCAAAGTGTGAGTGTTCGTGTTGAGGCTAAGACAGTGTAAACGAGCATATTTTGTGTGAACTCATGAGGGTTACACACTAATGGAACCCTGTAGCAAACAGGAAGTAGCAGATGTGTTCCTAACTTACAGCAAAAACCTTTAAAAATAAAAACGGAACCCTTTATGAAGTGCTTAATAGCAAGAAAAGTATTAAAAACACAGGGAGATAAAGGGATTTATGTTGTGTTGGTAAGCGGACTTAATACCAGAACATCAGGTAAGTCAGAAAATTCTATATACGACCTAAGAGCCACATGTCTCCCCAAAGCGTAACTTCAAAGAACTGGAGATTTATTAAAAGCCTTAATGAAGGCTTCTTTTGCTTCGCTTTGAGAAGTAACTGAAAATTTAATGTCATTCACGTAGAAGATCAGATTATTCGGAAAGCGCATTTGGAAACGAATGTTTCTTTTGATGAGGTCTGAACAAAACGGAGATAGTTTTTGTCTGTTCTCCTTAATGGCAAGGGGTAAATCTTGTGAAAAAGTAATTTTATTATTGTTCCACATAAAAGTTTTATGTTTTTTGGCTGCAGATAAAATCTTTTGTGTGATTTGGTAGTTGAGCATCTTTGCATAAATTTGGCGGGGAACAGAGGTGTCCTGACGCTTGTAGAGTGCACGATGAGCTCTTTCGATGATGATTTCAGGATTCTCTCCATCTAGGCATAATAGTGATTCAAATATCTGCTTTGTGATGTTAAGAAGGCCTTGATTGTCATAGTTCTCTGGGAGACCTCTTATTAGGATATTGTTTCTCCTACTTCTTGCCTCCAAATCAGTGAATTTCAGTTGCAGTTCTGTTATGGCAGTTGTTTTGGCACGTAGATCATCAGTAAGGGATTGTATTTGAAGTTCATTTGACTGGGTTTTCTGTTCAAGTGTGTCCACTCTTTCAACAATTTGGCTGATAGATTTTCCTAGAGTAGAAAGTTGTTCCGAGAAGTTTTGTATAGCTGAATGTATAGGTTGTAGGGCCTGTTTTAACTCATCCATGTGGAAGCTGGGATCTTCACTAAGGCTGGAATTATTTTTGTTAGATTCCATGTTTTGTTTATTCGTTTTTTGTCTTTTAGATAAATTTTCCTTTTCTGGTGAAAAAATTGCTGAAGATTTGGCTTTTGTTGTTTGTGTCTCCATTGTAATAGGTTCATTTGAAGTTTTTAACTGTCTGGCCATGTGGTCTTCGGAATGCTGCAGCTGAGAACAGGCCTTTTGAGACTCTGTGAGTATTACACTTTGGAGAAGGATAAATAATTTAAGTCTGTCTTACGAGATTTTTAGAAGCTAGAGATGCTGAATAATCCAAGTTGATAAGAATGTAGAATCTTTCTTTGTTTATACGGACGTCCCAAAGCTTTTTGTGATATAAAAAAGATTTAGAAAAGGTAAATGAAATAAGGAGCTCTGTGTGTAAGCTGTTCACTAGCCGACCACTATTTTGGAATCCAGGATATTATTGCATGGCCCTTATTCTGAACTGACGTGTCTGCAATTCATCTGCTGACATGGGAATAGAACTCACAACATTCAGCACCAAAGCTGAGCGTGCTACCTGTTGCTCCACTGACACTGACTTTACATGTGCACATGCTGCAATATCTTTGTGTTAGACTGTGTGAATCATTTTAAGGCATCTCCTGGCTTGCACATGTGTGTGGGGCTGTAGCATCACTTGCATTTTCCCACATCTGTCTTTTGGCACATGCATAGAATGCTAACTGCTACTACAGGGGTAGCAGAGTCTTCAGGCATAGCTGGGTCAGGAGATGTGTCCTTTCCTAACTTACATCCTCTGTACCAAGTCTGGGTCCTCATCACTTTTGCCAGATTTCCCAATTTCGTCTGTCTTCTGTAGGTATATCAGAACCACGGACATGTCAGACATGGTCTGGTGACACCTCTGCCGAGGCTCTGTCTGAGGCTGGTGAGCAAGCTGGAAGTGCCTTGTCAAGGGAAGGTTCTGTCTCACTCCACACAGGTTGCTTACTATAATCTGCGAGTTGTACTAAAGTATGTAGAAAAGAATGTCATTGACTGGGAGATGACCCACTAGATCACCATTTAGCAAACCCTATGTATATTCTTCCTTCCTATCACCCAAACAGACCCCTTTGTTCTACTGATAAACAAATCCTCACCATCTATAAACCTCAAAAAGCAACTGGAAATAGCTTTTATTGCTACTCTGTTGCCAAAAAATAAAATTCTACTCCACAGGCTATTAGAACTGTAACTTACCATCCTTCCTTCAAGCATCTTCTGAAAGACCCCCTAACAAACTCATTGCTATGCTCATGCTCTACCCCTGGCTGAATATCAATCTTGTCTACTTTTCTCCATCCCTGTCTGTACAGTTCCTGTACCCTTCACCACTTCCTCATCTTCACCTGGCTATCCTACCCTCTCTACCACTTTACATAACCTCTTGGTATCACCTCTTCCCCATATAACATAGCCTAATCTCTCTCCCCCATTATAGTTTCAGTTAAACTAAACACATAACTGTTACTTATTACTACAGTGAATTGCCAAAAGGACACTCTTCAGAATTGTATATAGTTTTACTTTGCTTTTTCTCATTGTTTTCCTTGTAATCGTACATTCCCATCATGGTATTAGAAACCCAAAAGACTTGGACAAATTGAAAAAAAAAAAGTGCACAAGACCCAGGATAAAAACGTGCCCAATCCTGGTAGGCACACTGGTGCCAGGACTTGAAAACAATGACAGCGTAGAATCCTCAAAATACAGAAATATTCCTACAATGGGGCCAAGCCAGGCCGAGAGGGAGGATGCCCCCCCCCCTGTTGTAGAAGGAAATAGCAGTTCACAAAAATCACAAAAACTGATAAGCCAAAGAAGAGCCATAAAGACGATTCAGTGGACAGTTGAGGATAAGAAAGAAATTACGCATTGTTAGTATTATGCAAAAAGCCCAGAATTTCCAGACACAAGATATACAAAAAGATTAAGAGAGAAATTAGAGGAAGGAAAATACTTCCACAAGAAAAACTGTCAGAAGCTTCATATAAAAATTTGTGTTCACTAATACAACAGATTTGTGAAGAACAATATATAGACTAAGAATCTTTGATCTGTTTGGAAAAAGAAGCAGAAGCATCTGAGCAAGTGCAAAAATACAAACAACAAAACTTAGAGATTTTTGAAAAGTATAAAAAAGAAATATGGACATGGAAAAGAAAGAGAGATATGATATGGTGCAATATTTATGCAAAGCCGAAAGCCAAATTAATCAATACAATAAAGGCAGCCCAAAAGATATTCAAAGAGAAATAGTGGCAAAAGCATCCAGATATGGAAAGTTTCACAATAAAAAATAACATCACAAAGAGGGAATGTAAAAAGGAGGATTAGGAAAGTAGATGTTAAAAAATAGAAGTTCAAGTTATGGAGTGCCTGCAAAGTGAAAGATTTGGTGTAGAATTGTCTGCTGCATACTTTTTACTGTATTTTATTGTTATAAACTAATCTGCATAGTTGTATTAAAATTGTCTGCCTCACAGGGCCTGATAAATAACGTTTTTATTGTCACATTGTTTGTAAATCTTTTCTAGCTAGTTTCACTGTGTGTGAGGTATCAACTGGAAATTTTCTCCATTTGTTAAACATCTATTTGTGGTTGTTTAACTGATTTCCTGCCAAGGACAGTACCATGTAACTGATTGTTTGCAGTGGCTGTGTGTCTGAGCACATGTTTCAGGCCATCTCAGTTTAGCAAAAGCCATTTTGCATTTTCAGTGAGAGTGAAGTGTTTATGGTCATTGGCTGATTGGGGTTACCTGGACTACTGCTTGGAGTAAGCACCTCATTGGTTCTTTTGGGCTTTTTTTTAAAGTTGTTTCAGGTTTCAACTTTCTGTTACTTAGGAAGTTGCCTTGTGAGGGTTTCTGCCATTTTACACAGAGCTAATCAGAGGAAGGACACTGAGCAAAACTCTGATCTGTGATATATAAGTATCCTGTTTTTTGCTTATTTGTACTAGATATTTATAGGACTTTTATTGTCTGCTGCATACGTTTTACTGTATTGTATTGTTATAAACTAATCTGCACAGTTGTATTAAAATTGTCTGCCTCACAGGGCCTGATAAATAAGGTTTTTACTGTCACATTGTTTGTAAATCTTTTCTAGCTAGTTTCATTGTGTGTGAGGTATTAACTGGAAATTTTCTCCATTTGTTAAACATCTGTTTGTGTTTGTTTGTTCTGATTTCCTGCCAAGGACTGCATCATATAACTGATTGTTTGCAGAGGCTGTGTGCCTGAACACATGTTGCAGGCCATCTCAGTTTAGCAAAAGCCATTTTGCATTTTCAGTGAGAGTGAAGTGTTTATGGTCATTGGCTGTTTGGGGTTACCTGGACTATGGCTTGGAGTAACCACCTCATTGGTTCTTTTGAGCTTTTTTTTTAAAGTTGTTTCAGGTTTCAACTTTCTGTTACTTAAGAAGTTACCTTGTGAGCGTTTCTGCCCTTTCACAAAGAGCTAATTGGAGGAAGGGCACTGAGCAAAACTCTGATCTGTGATAAAAAGTATCCTGTTTTTTTGCTTATTTTTACTAGTTATTTATAGCACTTTTATTGTCTACTGCATAATTTCTACTGTATTTTATAGCTATAAACTAATCTGCACAGTTGTATTAAAATTGTCTGCCTCACAGGGTCTGATAAATAAGGTTTTTTGCTGTCACACTGTAAATCTTTCTAGCTAGTTTCACTGTGTGTGAGGTATTTACTAGAATTTTTCTCCATTTGTTAAACATCTATTTGTGTTTGTTTGTTCTGATTTCCTGCCAAGGACTGTATCATATAACTGATTGTTTGCAGAGGCTGTGTGTCTAAGCATATGTTCCAGGCCATCTCAGTTTAGCAAAAAGCCATTTTGCATTTTCAGTGAGAGTGAAGTGTTTATGGTCATTGGCTGATTGGGGTTACCTGGACTATGGCTTCACGTAAGCACCTCATTGGTTCTTTCAAGAGTTGTTTCAGGTTTCAACTTTCTGTTACTTAAGAAGTTACCTTGTGAGTGTTTCTGCCATTTCATACAGAGCTAATCTGAGGAAGGGCACTGAGCAAAACTCTGATCTGTGATATATAAGTATCCTGTTTTTTGCTTATTTTTACTTGTTATTTATAGCACTTTTATTGTCTGCTGCATACTTTTTACTGTATTTTATAGCTATAAACTAATCTGCACAGTTGTATTAAAATTGTCTGCCTCACAGGGCCTGATAAATAAGGTTTTTACTGTCACACCATTTGTAACTCTTTTCTAGCTAGTTTCACTGTGTGTGAGGAATTAACTGGAAATTTTCTCTATTTGTTAAACATCTGTTTGTGTTTGTTCTGATTTCTTGCCAAGGAGTGTATCATATAACTGATTGTGTCCCACCCTTTCTCCCTATTGGTATCCTGTTCTTATACTTAGTGGCTTTGCAGTTGCCCGACCCTACTGTAAATTTGATCTGGGACACTCCTCCCAGTCTAGTGTCATTAGCTCATTCTACCTAATACAGAGAGAACATTTGAGAAGGCCAACCCACTTAGTTTCTTAACCTTGAATTATCTTCTGCTCCTCCTTTCTCCCTTTCCACTTTACTAAGAAAAGAAAATTCTAAGCTTGTTTCCTGCCTTTCCTGTAACTAGTCTAGTCCTGATACAGTTTTTCTGTTTGCTTTTGAGCCCCCCCAAGCATTTCTGTATTAGAGGGAAGCCTTCTAGCTTATCCGTGGGAGTGGTAAGCACTAGGTAGTCTATCTACCACAAGAGGAGTGGCTTTTGGCACAGAAATTGTAGTTTATTGGCCGTTTGGCAGTTTTTCCATCTCTTTCAATGTTCTGGTTTAAAATCCTGTGTTTGCACTTGTTTCCCACCTTCCCTGTAACTAGTCAAGTCCAGATACAGATTTGCTGTATCCAGGACTGTTTGTAAGCTTCTGTGCAGTGCTAAAGCCTGCTCTTCAGTTTTTCCCTTAGATCTACTAGTTTTCTCCTCTCCTGCACTTTTACCAGCTTATTAGTCTAGCACTTTACCAGACTTATTGTAGCAATTATTGGAGCACACAAAAGTGCTACCAGCACTAAACTTTCTACAAGAAAACAGCTCCAGTAGTTATTATTAATGCCCACCCCTCCAGGCATGTCTAAAAGTCAGTTCCCTGAGCATTCTCCTATTAACCTGATGAACTTGGGCATCCTGAGGCAATGTAGCAACTGCCTCATGTACACTGCCAACCCTCTCCTCTTAACTCTCAACACTCAGACCTGTGAGAGATGTACTTATATATCCAAATTGGAAGCTATGCACTCTCCAGCCAAGACCGGAATAGCTGGTCAAGAGGAGGAGGTCAACACTTGCACCACACCACATGGAACATGTAGTCCTCTGGAACACACACCAGCACTGCCTTCACATAAAAACACAAACCACGCACCCACCTTCATGGAGGATCTCAGTAAAAATCTACCCAAACAGCAGAGACCTCCAAGGCAGAAACACACTCAACCACCACAACACAACACTAATCATGAGACACATAACTCTTCTAAACAGTGTGATGCCCAACCAAAGCCCCTAAGGGAAAACAACATGCCCAACCAAGTAGTCATAGGTGACTCGATAATAAGGCACACTGATGTCCCACTCACTAGGTTGAATAAGGAGAAAGTAACAGTCAGCTGCCTGTCAGGCACCAGGATCCACAACATAACGCATGCACTCAGGTCCCTAAACAACAGGTACCAATATGTCCCTGCCATTGTACACGTGGGTGTGAATGACCTGAGATGTACCTCCCTGGACTACATGAAAAGAGACATGGAGAAGCTCTCAGATTATGTAGCCCAGGCGGGTATGACCCTAGCCCTAAGCAGCAACCTACCATCACACAGAATGACACCACAGTACAAGCAGAAAATTATTGATTTCAACAACTGGCTAAGTTTCTGGTGTCATTCCAAGGAGATCCAGTATCTGTCTGCCTGGGATGACATGATTGACAGACCTCGATGCTTTGCCAGAGATGGCTTGCATCTGTCAACCCTGGTCTTCCGGATACTGGCCAAGGCTCTTGCCACCCCTATAGTGCTTTTTTAGGCAGTGTTCCAAAGACCAAATTACCACCATAACAGCTACAAACAAATGCAATCTGAGGGTCATGCTGCTCAATGCTAGAAGTCTAAATCTCAAAATGCACTCACTCAAAGCAGTCCTTAAAATGGAGAACAGGGACATCTGTGCCATAACAGAAACCTGGTTTAAGGCAGCAGAAAGCACCCCTGCACTACCAGGCTATAAAGCATTTCACACCTTTTGGCCCCAGAACTTGGACCGAACCTCCAAATGCGGTGGTGTTTCCATATTCATAAGTGATGCCGATACCTCCAGACTAGTAAGATACTTCAGGTGCAGCTAAAATTGGGTAAGACAAAGATTCGGGTCATAGCCTGCTATAGGCCCCCAGCCCTGTCCCAAGACTCACACTCCATGTTCCTAAGCACCCTAGAGAATATTAAGGTCCAACCTAACACTGTCATACTGGGTGACTTTGACTACCCCTCCATTAACTGGGAAAACTGCTCATGTACCAATACACTTGCCCTGGACCAGCTCGTTCTTATCCCCAACAGAGATGGCAACATCCTTGACCTTGTCATTACTAATATGGGTGACCGTTGCTCTACACCATTAATCAACTCCTCCCTGGTTAGATCCAACCTCAAACGAATCACCTTGGAAATCTACATCCCTCCCACCCACCCACCCCTGCAAAGGTAACCACCATGAAAAACTTCTCCAGAGCTAACTTTGGGCTCCTAAAAACAGAGGTGGCTAACTTCATGGCACCCATGCAAATGGAGATCAGTTGCATGACCACTGAATCATACACCAATGCACTATATGTACATGTACACAAATGCATGGATCTCACCATACCCAACAGAACCAAGACACTCTCCTCCAAAAAAAGGAAGTCAATCCAGTGATCCCCTGCCATAAACAAACTCTACAACAGAAGGAGGAAACTGATGTGGAATAAGGTGAAGTCCCAAGACTGGAAAAAAACTCCCTTAATCAGCCTCAACATAAAGTTGAGATCCCTCATCAAATCCTCTAAAGGATGATGAAAACAGAATTGCAGCAGATAGTAAAGAAAACCACAAGCCCTTCTATAGTTATGTAAAGAGTCTCCACAGCAATACCCAGATTTGCTCTGAGCTACTGCACAATGGTGCCACCTATACCAGGCCAACAGATATTGCCAATGTACTGGCCGACAGATTCAGTGCCACCTTTACCCCTCTCCTCCCCAAGGGACCAATCACAATACCAGTAGATTGCCAGGCACTCAGTATTACTGCTGCACAGGTTAAAACAGCACTGCCCAAGACCAAGAATACAGCTTCTATGGGACCTGATAATATCCATGGCTGTGTTCTACATGAACTACAGAGTGAACTGGCACCTCACATGTGCGCCTGTTCACTCACAGCCTCATCTCAGGCTTTGTCCCTACCAAATGGCGCACTGCTACAGTCATCCCTCTCCACAAAGGAGGAGTGACTACAGATGCTGGGAACTATCACCCCATTAGCCTGACACGTCTAATATGCAAAGCTATGGAATGCATCATCATAGACCTAATAAACAAGGATATAGGGAATCTCCAAATTCTGGATCCCACACAGTTTGGTTTTGTGAAGGGTAGATCATGCCTGCTCAACTTGGTCAACTTCTTTGAGTCAGTCACCAGAGGTGTGGATGAAGGCAAGGTGGTTCACATAGCCTACCTTGATCTGGCCAAGGCCTTTGATACCATTCCCCACTCAGGAATCATAGAAAAACTCACTACGCTAGGCATCAACCCCTATATCACTTGGTGGATTGCAAACTGGCTCACAGGTAGAACCCACAGTGTGAAAGTAGCTGACTCCAAGTCAGACTCCTGACCAGTAATGAGTGAGAGTCCCACAGGGTTCAGTCCTGGGTCCTCTCCTCTTTGGTATCTACTTCTCTGACATCCAGGTCAACACAAAGGGACACTGACTGACAAAGTTCGCAGACGATTGCAAGTTGGGAGCTATCTCGATTATTTTAGTTATACAATTTGAGAAGATTACGAAGTAGAATAATGCTGGGACTTTTGAGAAAATATATGAGGTTATTATGGGACTAATGATGTCAGATATGTGATATGAATAACTTCATTGATTTCAGGAGATGTTGATCCTCCATTTTTATACTATTAAATAGAAATATAGCAGTAGCTCCAAGATGTTATAGATAGACACAGCACTGATTTGACTTTTATGAGCTATTATTTCGTGAGTGCATTTCAGATATACTGGTGACAGATTCCCAGGATAGATTGCATAAATTTATATAGTTTCTTAATATTATGGGATTTTTTTTGAACATTTTTATAATATGGGATTTATATATATTCCATGTTTGGATGTATTATTGAGTCATGATGAGCAAGGTTTGAAGCATAGAGTTTATTTGAATGAATTATTAGTGATGATTATATCAAATTCAAATCTATCATCAGACATTCAGATTCAAATTAATGATTATATACTATAGTCATAATCATGTGAGAGCAAAAAATCACAAAAGATATCATGGAAACTGATCAACTACGGATGTCACAAAGGATTATATATACTGGGCTCAAACTGATCAAAGGGTTATTTCCTAGTCAGATCATATCCATTGTAGAATGAAAGGATGGGGATATATGTTAATAAAATGGAAAGATGGGGGACATAAAATAAGGAACCAGAAAGGGATGGCACTTACAAAATGGAAAAAATGTATTGGATGGAGATGTAAGGAAATTAGATGTATGTAAATGGACAATTATACACCTACCGTAATATTGGTAGAAGAAATCACAGTGGAGTATGAAAAACAAGTATTAGAATATGCCCTAAATGAGAAGAATAGAACTAAAAATGGATGAAGAGAAAATGACAAATATGATATATCAAATAGGAAGAATATCAATATTTAAAGATGCCAACAAATATGGAATATTATTATCAAAAGTACATCCAAGTTAAGAAAGGTATATATTATGGCCTGATTTATTTAGTCATACTATATTGTAATTACTACCATTAATTGTATATATAGCGGTGTGGTATATAAAGCAATGTATAAATATATAGAAAAAATATAAAGGAAAAAAAAAAAGGAAATGAAAAACAAAAATATGAACAAAACACATATGAACAAAAATAAAAATAACATGTGATACAGCACAAAACATTTAGACAACCACCATTTTTTTTAGTTTTGTTTTCAATATTTTTTGTTTCAAAATTTGATCGATTTGATACCGATTGAATTTTGGAAAATGGGAAAATGGCAGCTTATGATGATAGAAAATGCCACCGGTTTAAATGAATTTATAAGTATTAAACCTTTTATAGCCCTAAGTATTAAACCTTTCTTTATACCTTATTGCTTCTTGAATTCACATATTGCTTCTTGAATTCACATTCTATGATGATCTTTTATTGTTTTTAATATGTGACATAGATTGGGGATGATTTAATTATATAGTATAGTATAGTTTATTTATTTACTTTACTTTTAGATATTACCTTATATTATAATATAATATTATAACCATATATATATGTATTATATTAGCATTATTATATATGTATTTTTATATAAGAATGATTGTTTATATAGTTTGAAGTATATGTTATAGTTATATATACCCATTATATCATGGCAAATGATTTCATAAATTTTTTCATATTTTTTTTATATTTCCACTATTTTCATCTATATGTATATTCACATTCATATGTATATGCCTTATGCCTTTAAGGTTTGGCGGTTTTTTTTTATATAATTAATAAGTTGATGAGTATAAATAGGAGAGGGATGAGGTAGCATTTTTTCATTTAAATGGAAGACTGTGACTGTGATACAGTTGAACTTAAACTTGTCTGTATGTGTCGTGTTCATGTAAAGAATAAATTTTTTTTCAGCATCCTTGTTGTACGAGCAGTGGTTCATCTTCAGCACATCAGGTCTGGTTACTAAGTTGGGAGCTATTATTAACTCTCTGAGTGATGTTGACATCCTGCAGAAAGGCCTCACTGAGACCAGCAACTGGTGTCAGAACCATGGCCTTAAACTCTATGGTAAAAAATGTGCCATCATCCCCTTTGGGAAAAAAAACGGTTCCCATGAATTACCACATCAATGGTAGTCCACTGAAC
Source organism: Protopterus annectens (assembly GCF_019279795.1). NCBI lineage: Eukaryota > Metazoa > Chordata > Ceratodontiformes > Protopteridae > Protopterus > Protopterus annectens. The sequence continues at coordinate 116,264,200 of NC_056749.1, forward strand.
ACAGAAGGTGTTATGAGAGATATGGGAACACAGGTTGACAGCAACCTCTCTTTTGACCACCACATTGCCACTGTGGTCAGAAAGTCCTTCTATGTGGCACATCTCATTACTAAGGGTTTTGCATACAGGAAGAAAGAGGTTATTGTCTTCCTCTACTCTTCCCTCATTAGGCCAGTCACTGAGTACAATGCCCCATTTGGGATGTACCTCACTAGACACCTGCAACAACTGGAGAGGCCAGAAAAGTATTTCACAAAGAGGATCCTAGGCCTTAAACATTTGTCCAATATGGACAGACTAAAAAAACTCCAACTATTCTCTATCTCATATCCCCTACTTAGAGGCGGTCTCTGATTGACTTACAAAGCCATGTCTGACCCAGCTCTGTTAGAAATGCTACATCTAAAGAAATCCCAATCCCTCCACACCACATGCTCCATAGACGACAACCTCATTGCCACAATCAACAGAACATGCTGGAGGGACAGATTTATAACCCAGAGACTGTCCATGCTATGGAGTAAACTTCCCATACATGTCAAGCAGATCATCTCACTGGCCCTCTTCAAGAGAAATCTTGATGAGTGGATGGATGGGAAATAGAAAATTCACCCCAGTGATCACTCCAGTGGCTTTACTTGACAGAGGCACTGGGAACTAAGGTCGGGTGGCACGGTGCCAGGGTAATCCTATGGGCTAGGCTTGTAAAGGCTCTAGGGCCATTAGCCTAGTACACACCTATGAACCTATGAACACAGGTTACATCACAGCATGTTGGAATGAGTCTGCAAAGTAAGGAGAAACAGGAAGATCAGGAGACATCTGAAGAAGAAATATGGACATGAGAAAGAAAAAGAGATTTAATATGGTGTAATATTTATGCAAAGGAGAAACCAAAACTAATCAGTAGAAAAAGAGCAGTACCAGTGACGTTTGATGAGAAATACAGGCAAAGGAATCCGGACATGGAAAACTTTACAATACAACATATAAGAAGACACACAGGAAAAGTAGAAAAGAAGATAAATAATTGAGAAGTTAAAGAAATAGAAACTGATATTATGGAATACCTGTGAAGTGAAGGATTCAGTGTAGAAAATCTAACTCAGAAAGCACCACAGCAGGGTAAAGCAATGGACATCCAAATTAAGGAGAAACCAGTAGAACAGGAAGCAATGGATCAGTTGTCATATGAAGATATTTTGGAGCCTTCCACAGGAAACCAGTTTAATGTTCACTTGAAGCTGGACAGCAAGGGAAGGAACAGGAAACTGTGGCACCTCTGACAGTCAATGTTGAGGAGTGATAGGCCAGTGAGTTCCTATATGACAGAGCAATGGGTGATGCAGGTTGAACTTGAAGAGAATGTGCCACAGGAAGATGCTTTAGAACTTTCTATAGAATGCCCACAGGAAATGGAAAACAAAAATGTGCCCTCAGTTTAGAAGAAAATGAACTAAGTAAAGGGTTACTTGATTAAACAGAGGTAGATAGACATATTAAGATCAATGAAAGAAATAGACTGCAAAAGGTCAATAAAACCCAGAAAGTCAGAAGTTTGATAAAATGAATGAACACAGTAATTAGGACTGTCCATAGAGATCCATGCGATGTAACAGAAGTAAACTGGATACATTACTGTGCTGCTAAATTAATAACAGATAAAATTCTATCACAAGAACACTGGGTAGTGAGGGAAGGGGAAAAATCGAATGCCATCATGGAAGTATCGAATAGAGAAAACTAAAAGCAGTGTCACTGTTAGAAGAGTATAGAAGAGGGAACAGATCAACAAAAATACTAAGAAGGATAGATGTGATAAAAACAATGCACAGTATTATCAGCGATCAGGATCTATCTTGCACTACTGCAAATAACAAACTAAAAATCTCAGCAAAGGCAGAAAAACTTAGAAGATACACATTAAATATAAAGGAAAAGTACAAAATAAGCAATTCATCAATGATCCCAAAAAGTTCTATAGAGAATTGGGAAACAAGGCAAAAGGAATTGAAAGACCACCCAAAAAAGAAGAAATAGGTACATTTTGGAGAAGTATCTATGAAGATCCTATGGAACATAACGAAGATGCTAAATGGATCGAAGAAGTAAAAGAACGAATAAGAAGTTCAAAGGTACAGGATGTGAAATGGGATGAAGAAACGGCCATAGAGACTGAAATAAAATTAAGAAAAGCCTCCAACTGGAAACCCCCAAGCCCAGATGCAATACCTAACTTCTGGCTAAAAGTATTAACATCTTTGCCCAAAGATTTAGCCATGAGTTAGAGCTATTTATATGCGCACCCCAAACAGACACCAACCTGGCTAACAACAGGAAAAACAATGCTTCTACTTAAGAGTAAACCTGCAAGTTATTCTAAAATTTATAGACCAATAACTTACCTTCTGACAACATATAAACTATACAATGGAATTGGTGCCAACAGAGTTTATTGTCGTTTAGAAGAAAATTCAATCATGGCAATAGAACAAAATGGTAACAAAAGAAACTCATATGGAACAAAAGATCATCTGTTGCTAAATAAAGTCATAATGGAGAACTGTAAAAAGGGGAAGAATCTAAGTATGGCATGGGTTGACTACAAAAAAGCATTTGACAATATCCCTCATTCATGGATAAAAGAGTGCTTAAATATGTATAATATACACCCTACACTAATCAATTGCATTACAGTGACCATGAAACAGTGGCAGACCACTTTGAAATTAAGCCATGATAAAGGACAAATTATTATTCCAGGGATAAAAATTCAACGGGGGATATTCCAGGGTGACTCCCTGTTACCACTGCTATTCTGCCTTGCCCTTAACTCTTTACTCTTACTCTACTTAACAGCTTAGGCCATGGCTATATATTGGCTCCTAGAAATCAACAAAGTGTAAAGACCTCATCTTCTCTTTGTCGATGATTTAATACTGTATAGCTCATCAGATGAGGAATTGAAAGCACAACTGCAAGTAATCAAAACTTTTTCAGATGATATAAGAATGTCATTTGGTCTTGATAAATGTGCAAAAGCAACCTTTAAAGCAGGAAAACTGCAGCACCAAGAAAACATCAGTTTGAGACAAAAATGTGATATAAAAGAACTTGAGCAAGAGGGAGTATAAATATTTGGGAACTGATGAAGGACCAATAATAAAACACGAACAAATGTGAATAAAACTTAGCAGGCTGAAAAATGCTGGAAACATGAGCTGCAAAGCATCATAGAAAATGATGAAGTCTACATCACATGGGATCACCCATTACAAGCAGTTCAAAAGACAGCCAGGCATAGTGGTCCATGAAAAGACAAAAGTAGCATTGATCATTGAAATCACTACACCTAGTGACGACAGTGTCTTGTGCACAGAGAGACACAAAATCATAAAATATCAGGATTTGCAGGCAGAAATGAGAGCAATGTGAAAGAAAGCTACCCAGACACATAGCCGGCCTTAGGCATAGGCCAACTAAGTGGCCGCCTAGGGCGCCGCTCTGGTAGGGGTGCTTTTCCAGTATTTATTTGGTGTAGGTAGACCAGTATGGGGACACCAGGTAGTGTGGTGGGGGTGCCGTGGAGCCCTTTTGCCTAGGGCGCCAGTTGACCTAAGGCTGCTCCTGCCCAGACAGTTCCAATAGCAGTAGGAGCAACGGGTCTTATAAAAAAGAATCTATAATCATATTTAGATATGTTGCCAATACATGTAACTCCATATGAATTGCAGAAGGAGTCATTACTGGGCACATTACTGGTGCTGCAAAGAGCACTTCTGGCTGACATCAAAGATTGAAACAATACTAATTTCATGAACTTTAATCGCACGTTGACTTGGGTAGTAATGGAGTCCATTCCTGTCATGGTATTAGAAACCCAAAACACTTGGAGAAATTAAAAAAAGTATATGTGTTACAGTGTTGAAGCTTTCTGTATACTCTTCATTTTAAATTGTCCCACTGTGTTGAGAGCTTTATATACTTTTCTTTTTAAACTGTGCCACAGTATTGAAACTTTAGTATCTAATTGCAAGTGGACTAGCTCTATGTAAACTATGCAAGTCATAGGTGTCTTCTAATTAACAGGCAGCTGAAGCAATTATTCCTACCTTCCTACTTTTCTCATTGTAATGACTATGTTTTAGGCTGAAATGCAAGCTTCTTCATATCTGCTGAGGTAGCTCACCTGTAGCTGCCATTTTGTGATTGTCTGTGACTAAACAGGATGTATGAGCCAGTCAGATTGCTACTTTCCACCCATTAGTGGGTCCCAATATTGCAAATGTTCGCCATGTTTTTGTTCTAATACATTGTGGTCAACAGATCATTTATTTAAAGGTAGTTACATACAATGATGGGAGAGTCTGGGGAAACTGACTGGAGGAACATCTGTGAGATGGAAAAACAAGGAGCTAATCTTATAGCTCATATCTTATTCCTTCATTTAAATATACCTGAAGGCAGGTGAGGGCTTACCACCTATTTAACCTCATTCTTAATTAAGTGGCTTATTTTATTTTTAACACACACACAATAAAAGAGAATTCAAGTGTAACAACATACCATGAAAAACGATTATAGAACTATATTTAAGAAAATGTTTTCTCCTAAGCTTAATCAGTCCATCTAGCAGAGTGGTTTACAGTTTGTTCATTAGAAATGCCTGGTTTTTGTGAGGCTATCACCAGATTTGATTTGTTATTTTGTATCAAATATAATATGAGAGTCTGTGTCTGACCTTATGGAGCTCATATTCCTTCTAGCACATTATGAAAACTTTATTACAGAGCTTTGTTTCCAGTACTACTTGTCCTAATCAATACGGAACTTATACTTCCTGAAACACATCATGAATGACTAATCTTCTCTTGTTTGGCAAAAAGGATTACAATGTCTGCTTTTATATGAGGCTAATATCTATAATCTAATGGACCAGTCTCCATTTTTCTTCCTAATGAAGACAGACTTTTTTATATGCAGGAGAAGCAATCACTTAGAGCAACACTAAGTGCCTTCCATTTTTTGAAAAATTCATGCAGCCAGAGAAAAATCTTATAGTAGAAATAAGTCACAGTACTCATTTTCACAGATCTGATGGATATCCCATGTAGGGGGAGAAAGTAAGTATAGTTTGAGACCTCAGAACTTTTACCATAGGCTTTTTGCACCCATGGAGTAAAAATCCACCAATTGTTGAATTGCTGAATAAAAAAAAAATTTACAAACATATGCATCTTAGATCTTCTTTGAGCAAAGGCAAACTTTGTCTATGGTGTAAAGAAAATAAGAGTGTGGAGTGGTGCCCTGGGACTGCAAATTCCAGAAATGTTGCTAAATGCAGGACAAGTGGCTCATCTATACCTGGTGATTGTGGAGTATCCATAGTGAGGAAAGTGTGCCTCTGATCTCAGTGTGTGGCTTTATGGACTTCCAGTCTGGAGCCTTCACTGTCAAGCCTCTTCCTGGGTCTAACAGTTTTTGAGGTGTCTTCTGTTTGGATTCTTCCCTTCCCCTGGTTGCATGTGGCAAAGTCTATGCAAAGGAGGGTTCTGTGCCTGGCTAGATAAATGGCTGGAAGTTAGTGTTATTCCCACTTTGGTTCATTAAAACAAAGCAAGGAACACATACGTCCCAAATGAGAAGTAAAAAAACATTTCAAACTCCTGACAGTTACTATTTAAATTTGTACACATCTTGAGATCACAAAAAATTAGATTGACTTGTTTCATATGTTATTAGTTCACCAGACAAACTGTACCAAGTTAGTTTACATACCATATTAAGAAACTGCAGTAAGACATTGTTTTGCAGTCATGATTAGCAAAAAAAAAAAAAAAACTGTGAGAGACAAAGACATGAATATTCAACCAGAAATAACCTTTAGCTGAAGGTGGGACTTAAACTTTTATGTTGTTTATATAGATCTACTTTCTTGATTGGCTTTTTCTTTATATTACCAGCAGCACTTAGAGAGTTAATTACTACTTTTTGTCTAACTCTTGGGTTAAAAAGTATCAGTGTTTTAGCTGTATGATTTATGGTTTAGTTTCCTGAGTGCGAGCACACTTTTGACAGACATGCTCAAGTTTATACCTGAGTGGTGCTGGTCATCCAACCTGATCTGTCAGTGTAGCTCCATATTTTCAGGAATAGATTTTTTCTTTCAGTCGAGTAAACCATGGTGAGCTTGTCCAGGATGTGGAAACCTCCATGATTAGAGAAATCATGGCAGTGTTTGGTAAGATGGTTTATGTGGATCTGGAGTCTGATGTCACAAAGCAGGTATGCCACCTTGACTTTGAACTTGTTCACAGTTTTCCCTACACTAAAAACAAGGTAGATAGATATTGTCTCAGTTATGGAGCCACTACTTGCCACAACTGGTCTGTAGGGAGGATTGGAAGTATTCTTATGGGGTTTTAGGGTCGTAAAGAGGCTCAGTATTTTGAGATGGGGGTGACCAGAAAGTCAAAAAGCTTAGACTGCATAAAAACAACTGCAGCTATTATACTGTACATGATATATTGCAAACTCCATGTTGAAATTACCAGAATAAGTGCTATTGAGTTTTCCCCCCCGAGTACAGGGCAAAAGAAGTAATCCTTGTTGCAATAAGTTCAAAAAGGGGGATGCAGGGGTAAGTTCCTCTGTTGCCCTCCTTAGGTCTGCATTTGCACTCTACCTAGCCCCTAATGTTCCTGCTGTCTTGAAAATAAAACAAGAATGGGGTCCTTAAAGCTTTTCCAGTTGTTTTATGGTCTGTAATCATCACCCAGTTGTCAGCCATGATCTTTCTGATCGTTTAGTGATCTACTGTGAAAGTGATAGCCACGCTTCTTTTCCTTTTGTCCTCCTGTGGATCCTGGTATTGGTTTCTGCTAAGGCCTAGGACTCTCCCAGGGAGTCCCTCAAAATGGAGTCTCCTGCCTCCTACAAAGTTTGAAGGGGGCCAAGGATGGAATTCAGTAATCTACTTCTGTACCCCCTAGTCAGGAAGTCTTGGAGTAGGCTGATTACATTTTTGGTAAAAAACACTAAACTTTTTGGAAACATGTGCAATTTTCATTCCCCTCAATTTTATAACAGTTTTCCTAATGATACTTAGCATACTTTTAATGTGTTGCTGCATGGTAACCCTGGTCAATTTTCTGAATAGGTTATTGGATAGGCATTTGTTTTAGTCTCCTTAGATATGGTTAAGTCTAAACACCTAACTGAGGACTTGCTGTGAGCTGTGATGAATCTCATGAAGTTAGTGGAGTTACTGATATAATTGTAAAAGTCTTTCAGTGTGGCTTCATCCCCTTCCCACATAATAAAAGTGTCATCAATGAAACAGAGGTAACATTCCATCAACTCAAAACAGGGCTTTGGTACACTGCCTTTTCCTCCCATTTTCCAAATTGGCTAGGCTTTTGACTATGGCTGCCCTCATAACTACTCTAGTAATCTGTTTATAAAATCTGTTGTTAAGAATTAAGCAATTGTTCTTAAGGCTTAGATCCAATAACCTGGTTGTGGCAGTTTTTTTCAGTCTGTCAACATTTACTGTAAATTATGAGGACTGATCGACGTGATTCCCAGTGTACCTCCTTTTTTGGACTGTACCGTCCGCTGCTACATATCACTGATTGTTCAAATTATTTCACAGTACAGTTGCATGGAGTGCAGTGCAGGTGTGCCCTTTTTATATGCAATCTTCCCACATAAACATATACAGAGTCAGATTCATAGTCCAGTGCATTAAAACAGTGCAAAGCTAACACTGTATAAGCAGTACACAGTAGTGCTATATAGAAATTAATAAGGAAATAGGGTTTGATAGTGCAAATAGGCAAAAAGAAAGGTAGATCTGCAATGTCACTCTGCACTGCATTAAACTCACAAGAACATGAATAAGAAATGCAGCAAATAGTACACGCTGTTGTCTGTATTGGCAAGGAGCCTGTGCATGCATGAAAGGAAGAACAGTACTGTGGATAAAAAAAGGAGAAGAGAGAGGGTGCCAGCAAGCTTAACACTATAGTGGTCCATTGGTTCATTAAAAGGAGTGGGAAGGAGTCGACAGGAAAGCAAGAACAGAAATATAGCAAGCAGAGGAACACTGCGAGGTAAAAAAAATGGTTGGGGAAAAAAGATCAGGTTCATATTTATTTATTTATGTGTGAAGAACACATTTTAGCATAAATAATGTATATAAAGAGAAACAAGGGAAGACAGGAAGGGTGAAAGTAACAAATGAGGAGAAATGGAATGTGAGGGCAGAAACATACATGTGTAGGACCACACAGCAAATGGTAAACACACAAGGAGGGAAGAAATGCGTGCGATCTGCACAAAGATTAGACAAATGGTTGGGGATAGGAAGGAGTTCAGGCAACCTAGCAGATACAGACTGGCCAAGGGGATATTATTTGGACAAAGTGTGGTGGCAGTGGGTCTGGGTGGTTGGTGACATCCACCTTTGGATAGGCATAATGGTACTGGCCAGTTGATCCAATGAGTCTACAGGAGGTGTTGCTGAATGGTGATCTAGTGGGTCATCTCCCAGTGAATGACATTCTTTTCTACATACTTCAGTACAACTCGTAGATTATAGTAAGCAACCTGTATGGAGTGAGACAGAACCTTCCCTTAACAAGGCACTTCTGCCTTGCTCACCGGCCTCAGACAGAGCCTCGGCAGAGGTGTCAGCAGACCGTGTCTGACATATCCATGGTTCTGATAGACCTGCAGAAGACAGACAAAATTGGGAAACCTGGCAATAGTGATAAGGATCCAGACATGGTACAGCAAATAAAACACTCAACAGTCCACAAGGGACTATAAAAACAAATAAAGAAAAAGATAAATAACCGGACCACCAAGGTGACACGCTGTACTTTAATAGTACCAAATAACTGAGCGCTTTCACCAGAATCAAAATCTGGCTTCTTCAGAGTCATCTGGTACAACACCAAACAAAGTTTAAATAACATTTCATATTGCCAACACAAATCAGCTGTGGTTAGTTTCATGACATCATTCAGGTGTCTTAGCAATTTAAACAAAACCCATACCCATACATAGTCAAGTTGATAAAAAATCTGTATGTACACATATAATACAACTTCATAACATATCACTAAAATTAAAATATATATATATATCAATTGTCTAAAGAACTTGAAGAAAATATAATATGGAAGACAACAATATAAAATGTAAATTACAAAATACAAAATACAATTCATCCTACTGTTAACCAATAACCTAAATGTAATTTAACCTTAAATTTTATTAGCCCTCAGTTTTAAAATGGGCATTAAGGTAGTGCTATTATTTAAACTTGGTGAATTGCAGGCATTTAATCTTAATTTCCATTTCATTTCCTTTTCTTCTACCTCAGCATTGAAGTCCCGCCCTCTTCCATGATTCCATGTTCTATCTATGACAAAAAACAAAAACTTTTTAAAATTAACACAGTCTTTACTGTGTAAATAAAGTGCATTATGTTCATTTTTATTTTTAATACATCTTAAGTGCTCAGAGATTCTATCACACAGCCTGCAAATGGTTTTGCCTATGTAAAATCCATTGCAGGTTGTGCATGTTGCCTCATATACCAATTTAGTGCTATTACAATTGCATTTACCTGGACATGAAATAGAAAATTTGTAGTCCTTGACACATAAGTAGGGACCATCATTTATAAATCGGCAATACCTACATGTCCCACACTTAGTCATTAGAGAGACCTTACGTTTTTTCTCACCTGTATTGCTCTCAAGTATATTTTTTAGGTTTTTACCCCTACTGTAGACTATTCGTGGTTGTACACCTAAAATTTGTTTACTAGCATTGTTTAAAAAAAATTCCATCCATTTCTTAGACTTGAATCAATTTGGGGGGCAAGTGGATTGTAACTCAACACAAATACATCACTTTGCTTCTCACTATCACCCTCAACATGTATTAGCAACACAGTATTTCTTAGTATGGGGGGGGTGTACATTTTATCCCCTTTTTTTCAAAACGTCTTTTTTAACATTTAGTAATAGCTTCAGCGGGTAGCCCCTATCCAAAAACATGACAATCAACTTGAATATTTCCTCCTTAAAGACTGAATTACCACTCACCAGCCTTGTGGTCCTCGCCATCTGACCCTAAACTATACCCTTTCTTTGATGGTAAGGATGGCAACTATCAAAATGTAATATTGAGTTTGAATAGGTCTCCTTTCTGTAGATGTTACTACACAACCCAAGGTTTGATTTTTTCAAATTGATGTCAAGGAAATTTATTTCATTTTGATGCGAAGTGTAAGTAAATTTGAAAAAGTTTGTCATACCATTCAAATTTGCAAATGTCCTTGTGGACTTTCGGTATATCAAAGATGACCGGTAGTATCGGATGTTTAACTGTCAAATAATTAAACTCACTCTCATCTAACATTCCTTGAAAAAGTACATCTTGCAAGTATATATCAGTCTTAAGGTAGGCCCTGTTAACCTCATTTTTGGATGCCCTATAATATGTCTCTTCATTATTGAGTATGTCGTTCATCTTTAAGCTGTAACCAATAGCAGCCATAAACACCATTCCACCCCCTTTATCAGGTTTCATGAATCTACAACCACTGTTGTTAACAAGGTCCCTTAGTAGAATTATTTCTTGATGCGTAGGATTGTCACGACATTGCTTGATTTGGTTGAGAATCCTTCTGAAGTTACCATCTACACTTCTCTCAAGGGCCAAAACCTCAGGGTGTGGTGGGGAATGAAGATGCTTCTTCTTTTTATTATTTGTTATTAACTACCTGCTTGTTTTGACTCATAGATGAAAAAAAAACATTTTCAAATTCAATTGTCTGGTAAATAGTTTTAAATTAATAAACAAATTAGCAATATCAAACTGAAAATTTGGCACAAACATAGTTCCCTTACTCAACAATTTAAAATGCACATCACATATATTCATTTCAGTATAGTTATATATAGTAAATCCTTGCTTAGTAAGCACGTTACAGATCCCTGCTTATTGTTGTCATCATAATCCATTTCTCCCAGTTCAATGGCCATAACATCACTCAACTGGCCACCACCATTGGGGATGTCATAGTCATGATCAAAAACATTGTTAAATGAAACATCAGTCTCTGTAACAAAAGTTCTCAAAGTGTCACTAGTAATTGATTCATAACATGGTTCATAAGATGTTTCTTGCATAGATACATTCAATGGTAAACTCAATAATAACCCTTCCGATTCACCCCCCCCCCCGAGCATTCCTGTTGTAATATGTTCTCTGCTGTGTATTCCTGCCTCTTATGTTCCCCCTGTTTAACAGTCTCTCGGATCTCCTTAATTTTGTCAGCTGATCCAAAAAATCAATCTCATTAACCATGTTGCCAAAATCATTGTCATTGACCTCATTGTTTGTTTCACCATCGTTAAAAACAATGTCATTGTCAAGTTGTGCATCAACAAACTGTCTCAACTAGTACCCACAATTGACTTTATAGTCACTGGTAACTCTGAGCAACTTCTTCTGTTTAATACTCTGATTCTGATAAAACTGGTATGGAAGTAATGAATATTATTATTCATAACAATAAAGCTAAATTGACTAAGTTGCAGGAAGAAATTTCACAGCTGAACAACAGCATTACTAATGATTTGTTAATTGTGCAACTTAAAGATAACTATGTCAAAGCCTTAAACAATGTTGAAGCATTTGTTAAAAAGACATTTATAGATGATTAAAATCCCCACCAAAAATTCAGCTGTCCCATATACCTAATTGTCCCTCTGTTATCATCAACATATACAATATCTGGTATGTACTTTATCATATCTTTTTCATATTTTAAAATCACATGCACGTCCCATCCCTCATTTCAAGTACACCTCTCATCCTCAACTTTCACAATATTAGAAACTGAATAAAACATAAATCAAAAATAATTTTTGACATCTTTTAACTAAATTTCATCAGTTCGAATCTGAACAAACAGTTATTTTTTTAAATCAGTTCCCTTGCCCAGAAAATATAACCTAATTTCTGGGGTAACGGTCCTTTCTTTTTCTCAAGTGAACACTAGTTGTACACAATCTGTATTCAAGAACATCCCTACCAAATTTTGTATGCTTCTGAACAACAAACTTTTTTTCCTTTTAATAAAGTGTACACTACTTTTTTGTACTTCCAGCTGCATGAGCATATGATTTTCCAGACTGCATGACAACTGTAACCTTATGCTCATCCAACTCATGGCTCATTTCCTTTCCGCCTACCTCACTGTACATTCCTAAAACCTTTTCCATCACATCTCACCACAAAATCTCAAACACTTCTAGAGGATCACCTTTGTTCAATAAATCAACCAGTTTTTCCTCAGACAAACCTCCAGAAGCAATTTCATTTACAAGTTATTCAAAATCCTGAAGTTTAAAATCAGCTAGATGCTGACTATTTGCACTATCCACTTATTTTTAAACACTTTTCTGTCTGACTGACCGAACTACACTGCTATCACCAATAGATCAACTCTCTTCTCCCTCCATTATTGTAAAACTTCTAGCTGTCTCCATAACATGAAGAGAAGCAGGAAGTGCAGATGCAAAAACCTTCCCCTTCACAACAAAACAAGTACAGGATGTTCCCTGATGCTCTGGCCAAACTTCCCACTGTAGTATAAATACCACCTTGGGTCTCATCTAAAAAGATGCCACTAGCCTAGTGGGTCTAACTTGGTCAACAAAAAGCAGTCTGGTACCCACATCATTACATAACATTCAGCAGTACTACAGGTTTTTAAAATTAACACAGACATTGAATTAGACAAAGCTACATTAAAAATACCATTGTGCAATGATACAGAAGCATGGAATTGTTGCCAACATGACCAAGGGTCATAGCCTTGTGCCTATTCCAACAAAACAGGAAGTGGCAAACAGAACAGCTGCCACGCACAATAGACATACAAAGACACAAAGGAACCAACCTGCCATATCCTGAGATATGTCAGATTAAATAAAAACAGGGACGTAAAAGGCAAAATCTGTTCAGTGCAGTACTGTACATAGCAGATGGTAAATACTTACTGTATGTTTTGAGACATTCTGCTGCCTAACCTCTGTGACCTACAAATGGAGATCTTCAGGATGCAGGTCATTGTAAAAGTGCCTGCACTGCTGACTGATATGAAGGATGCTGGTCAGCCTAGACAGAAGAGCTGCCAGGTAGTTCCAGGCTTCCATCTTTCAGAAAGTACCTATGTAGAATCCTAATAGTCAATAGCAAATGCTCAGAACAATAGCAAATGTCACCCTACAATTCTGGTCAACTATTAAAGAAATTTTACATCCTAGCCAAAACTTCAACCCTAACCTCTCTCCCAGTAACTCATCACTTGAACTCTTATTTCATAGATAGCATAGCATCCCTAATGAAGGATTCCCCAACATCTAATCCCAACCCTGTCCAACAGTCTCATATCACCACATTCAGTTTCACCTTCAGACCTGTGCCCACTTGATTTATAAAAGTACTGTTAAAAAAAAGCTCAAACCATGCTCTACTTCATCTGATGCCCTTCCAAGCTGTTCTACTTCATCTGATGATCTTCCAAGCAAGTACATTAAATTAGCAGCCAATAGCATTCCTATCCTGTCTCAATTCTTATAAATAAGTCAGTCCAGGAATCCCACATTATCTCTATCTGGAAAACAATTGCACATTATCCCTCTACACAATGGAGGAAATTCAGCAGAGATCACTGATTTTAGACCTATAGCAATGTTATCCCTCCTCTCCAAAATACATGAAAAGCGTATTCAATAAAGGTAGAGATAATGGCAAACAAGTCTTCTCCTTATCTTTAGATTTGTCAAAAGCCTTTGACACAGTTTTTCACAGCAAATTTCTATTTCAGTTATCCTCACTAGGTGTATCTCAACCCACCCTTCTACAGTTCAAAAGCTACTTGTCCAGTAGGTTATCAGAAATTAAAATGTTACCCCCCTCTCTCCATACCTCCCGGTCACCTCTGGTGTACCACAAGGCTGTATCTGTAATCCGCTCCTGTTTAATAGTCTTCCCAACACCCACCACACATTGACACAGGCCTCCCTAATAAAATACACAGATGACTCCACACTGATATGCACATCAGTCAACCTAGCACATCTCCAAAAATTACTCAGGAAGCTTTAACAGATACTGAAACATGAGTTTGTAACTCATGCACAACCCCCTCAAAAAAAAAGACTTCCTTTTTATCACAATCCATCTCTTATGAAAAAACTTTAACATCACCAGCCATCACTACCAATGAAATGCAAGCAAAGCAGCACGAGAATCACACCCTGCATGGGATATTGAATAATAGTACCCTGTAGATGTGTAATGTAAATTTACAGGACACTTGTGCAGATGGGTGAGTTTGTGTGTGTGTGTGTGTGTGTGTGTGTGTGTGTGTGTGTGTGTGTGTGTGTGTGTGTGCATGGCATACTGGTGACATACACGTAAATGTAACTACATCCTATGTCACAGGGGTGCAAGTAAAAAACACAGAGATTAATAGGGAAGGGCAGAATCTATGCTCATTAACACAAATGAGGTATAAATTACTACTTATCATCAATGGTTATGAGAAGCAGCAACCAAGGAAAAATGAGTAGCCAACTCATTGGAGCAGTTTGTGTCACCTTCTGCCATTACAGAATCAGCACAGACATAGCAGACAGCTCACTAAAGGCTCAATGAGGTCCACAATAGTGTGGTAATGGACATATGTACAGTATCATACACAAGTGAATACATTAGTGTGGTAATGGACATATGTACAGTATCATACACAAGTGAATACATTAGTGTGGTAATGGACATATGTACAGTATCATACACAAGTGAATACATTAGTGTGGTAAGGGACATATGTGAAGTATCATACACAACTGAATACATTAGTGTGTTAAGGGACATATGTGCAGTATCATATACAAGTGAATACATTAGTGTGGTAAGGGACATATGTGTAGTATCATACACAAGTGAATACATTAGTGTGGTAATGGACATATGTACAGTATCATACACAAGTGAATACATTAGTGTGGTAAGGGACATATGTGCAGTATCATACACAAGTGAATACATTAGTGTGGTAAGGGGCATTAGTGCAGTATTATAACACAAATGAATACATTAATGTGAGAAGGGACATATGTGCAGTATCATAACACCAATGAATATAGTAGTGTGGTAAGGGACATATATGTAGTATCATACACAAGTGAATACATCAGTGTGGTAAGGGACATGTGCAATATTATACACAAGTGAATACATTAGTGTGGTAAGGGACATATGTGTAGTATCATACAAGTGAATACATTAGTGTGGTAAGGGACATATGTGCAGTATCATAAACAAGTGAATACATTAGTGTGGTAAGGGACATATGTGCAATATCATAACAAGTGAATACATTAGTGTGGTAAGGAACATACATGCAGTATCATACACAAGTGAATACATTAGTGTGGTAAGGGACATATGTGCAGTTTCATACACAAGTGAATACATTAGTGTGGTAAGGGACATATGTGCAGTATCATACACAAGTGGATATATTAGTGTGGTAAGTGCAGTATCATAACACCAATGAATACATTAGTGTGGTAAGGGACATATTTGCAGTATCATACACAAGTGAATACATTAGTGTGGTAAGGGACATATATGCAATATCATAACAAGTGAATACATGAGTGTGGTAAGGGACATGCGTGCAGTATCATACACAAGTGAATACATTGTGGGTAAGGGACATACGTGCAGTATCATACACAAATGAATACATTAGTGTGGTAAGGGACATATGTGCAGTATCATACACAAATGAATACATTAGTGTGGTAAGGGACATATGTGCAGTATCATACACAAATGAATACATTAGTGTGGTAAGTGCAGTATCATACCACCAGTGAATACATTAGTGTGACAAGGGACATATGCGCAATATTATACACAAGTGAATACAATAGTGTGGTAAGGGACATATGTGCAGTATCATACACAAGTGAATACATTAGTGTGTTAAGGGACATATGTACAGTATCATACTCAAGTGATACATTAGTGTGGTAAGTGCAGTATCATAACACCAGTGAATACATTAGTGTGGTAAGGGACATATGTGCAGTATCATAACACTAATTAATACAGTAATGTGGTAAGGGGCATATGTGCAGTATCATAACACCAGTGAATACAGTAGTGTTGTAAGGGACATATGTGCAATATTATACACAAGTGAATACATTAGTGTGGTAAGGGACATATGTGCAATATTATACACAAGTGAATGCATTAGTGTGGTAATGGACATATGTGCAATATCATAACAAGTGAATACATTAGTGTGGTAAGGAACATACGTGCAATATCATACACAAGTGAATACATTAGTGTGGTAAGGGACATATGTGCAGTATTATAACACAAGTGAATACATTAGTGTGGTAAGGGACAGATGTGCAGTATCATAACACAAGTGAGTCCATTAGTGTGGTAAGGGACATATGTGCAGTATCATAACACAAGTGAATATATTAGTGTGGTAAGGGACATATGTGCAGTATCATAACACCAGTGAATACAGTAGTGTGGTAAGGGACATATGTTCAATATTATACACAATTGAATACATTAGTGGTAAGGAACATATATGCAATATATATAACACAAGTGAATACATTACTGTGGTAGACATATGTGCAGTATCATAACACAAGTGAATATATTAGTGTGGTGAGGGACATATGTGCAGTGTCATAACACCAGTGAATACAATAGTGTGGTAAGATACATATGTGCAATATTATACACAAGTGAATACATTAGTGTGGTAAGGGACATATGTGCAGTATCATAACACAAGTGAATATATTAGTGTGGTAAGGGACATATGTGCAATATGTGCAGTATCATAACACCAGTGAATACACTAGATACACAAGTGAATACATCAGTGTGGTATGGGACATATGTGCAGTATCATAACACCAGTGAATACAGTAGTGTGGTAAGGGACATATGTTCAATATTATACACAATTGAATACATTAGTGTGGTAAGGAACATATGTGCAATATTATACACAAGTGAATACATTACTGTGGTAAGGGACATATGTGCAATATCATAACAAGTGAATACATTAATGTGGTAAGGAACATACATGCAGTATCATACAAAAGTGAATACATTAGTGTGGTGAGGGACATATATGCAGTGTCATAACACCAGTGAATACAGTAGTGTGGTAAGATACATATGTGCAATATCATAACACAAGTGAATATATTAGTGTGGTAAGGGACATATGTGCAATATGTGCAGTATCATAACACCAGTGAATACACTAGATACACAAGTGAATACATTATTGTGGTACGGGACATATGTGCAGTATCATAACACCAGTGAATACCGTAGTGTGGTAGGGGACATATGTGCAATATTATACACAAGTGAATACATTAGTGTAGTAAGGGACATATGTGCAGTATCATAACACAAGTGAATACATCAGTGTGATAAGGGACTTATGTGCAGTACCATAACACCAGTGAATACAGTAGTGTGGTAAGGGACATATGTACAATATTATACACAAGTGAATACAGTAGTGTGGTAAGGGACATACATGCAGTATCATAACACCAGTGAATATCTTCACTCTTAATGCTCTCTGTAGCTGAATTGCTGCAGGGCAACATTAGTGTGCAGGGGTACATATACTACAACAGGCTGTGCTTGTGCACTTGTTGACAGACATGTAGCAGTGGATAGCAGCCCTCTGCACAGGGTAGCCCACTCACCCCAGCCAGGTAACTCTAGCCTTTATAACACAGCATCTGTAACCCACTGAACTTATGTACCTGTTCACATACAACCCTAGCAGGGGGTGGTAGCCCACTGATGCAGCACAGTCATCTCCTCCACAGCCATTCAACCATAGGTAGTAGTCAGAACGTATTAGACCACACACTTGTTTTTTTAGTCTATTTGTTCTGTACCTCCTAGGTGCATAAATGTCCTCCAAAGGTGACAGCAGAGATTTTACAAGTTTATCCATGCAGAGAACAACACCTTGCTACAGGCAGTCAGGAAACATGGTGGTGGCTATTTGGGACATATGGTTACCCACTAGTCTAAATGTGATCATGTGTGGGAAATACTAGTGCAAGTTGTGAATGTGGTGGTTTGGTGGAACTGCACTATACATCCATATTGGAGGCATATAAACATGATATGAAAGGCCTCAAAGACTGCATAAACTTGGCAGCAGAATGAATGACAACAGGGGGTAGTCCCCATCATGCTCCCCACTTACTCAGGAAGAAACATTTCTTGAATTTCTGCATGGTGATGCTGACAGGACAGGCATCATTCCAGAAGATATTGATACTAGTTCTGGTGGTGGTCAGATACCACGTAAGTCTCATGGAGATAAGCCAGGTATGTACCCAGACTGCATGAGGCATATTGCCACTAGGATGTACCCACACTATGGTACTAACGGTAACAATTAGCCATGGAACTGATACTGTCAGTAGCTTGCACCCCCATGGGAGATAGGGCACTTAAGGTGATCATTATCACATGGTTTATTATGTATCTATTTGCAAAGGTTGCACCACCAGTACCATGACACCTGTAGACGGTTGACAAGAACAGCAGACTGAGGATAGTCACTGGCCAGCCAACATGCAAATTAAGTCACAGTAATGGGCATACTAACACTGTCTGTTGTAGTCCAGTTTGTGTGATGGACATAGACTGACAGGGGTAACACCATAGCTCCCCCCACAGACATAAGCTCCACAGTATTGCTTACCATTCTAGATGGAATTTCCACTTTTACAAGTGTCATGGCCACCACCTGTGGTGACCAAGCAGACAAGCACACTGCATCTGATATTCAGATACCCTCTGTACATTAGGCAAGCATTGCAACAGAGTGTTATTCACTATTCCAGCCAGTCCGTGACATGCATGTGCCTGTTGGTCTCAACCAGGAAATATGCAGAGCTACAGTCTGAGCATGATCTGCAGCTACATGATAGGGCATGGAGATGGTTGTTGTTGTATGTGGCCTTTAAGAGACAATGGGGACTGGCTAGGAAGCTGTGACTGGCTTTCTGAACTCCATGGTGTAAGACATTGCTACAATGGAGACTTCCAAGATAATGTTGACCAGTGCTACCACTAGTATCCTCCATCCTAGAATGGCCTGTGGATAAAAGTATGTGTATCCCCATTGTGACTACAGGATGACCATCACACCATATGCAGTCAATGTCTATTGTGTTTGAAGAACCACCATGTGCACAGCAATAGCAGGTTTGCTATCCACATGGCTACTCAGAGAAGGCTGCTTCATGTATGAGAGCGCTGTCCAAGGGGACCTTCATGGCACTGGATTCATGCTATAGGGTCTCATAATGTTTTTTTCCCCAATTATGGAGACTGCAAAGAATGGCACCTTGTTACAGTCACTCAGGACATGTAGGCGGCTGTTTATGCAGTCTATGAGGCCTTTCATAGCATGTTGTTTATATACCTCCAATGTGTAGCATACTCAAAAAAACAAAACAGTCTGATCTGCAGGATGAGGAATGACCCTCAGTAAAAAAAGGAATTTCCTCCCACTGCTATCTGTAACCCTGATGAATGATTCACAGAACCCATTTGTCTAAAACAATTGCCAATTGGAAAATGAAGATTCAGACTTTCTGGAAGAGAAAAAGGGCCACAGTGAGAGAGGGTCACAACATCTTCTGAATAGTCATTCAGACTTGTTGGAGTGTCCTTGGTTTGTGGAGGTCTGAAGCAGCCACTCCCTCCCTCCAGCCCCTTGTTTTTAGCGTGTTTTTTATGCTAGGGTGTGCACATTTATTTTTTGTTACACCTAACTTTGTCCTTTCAGTGTTCAGCCTCCATCTCTCTGTTGGCAAGAAAGATCTGAAAGGTTTCACACCCAAACTTGTCTTTTAGACAGCTAAGCTCTAGCTGCTTGACAGTTTGTGCACATGGAGGGTATCCTGAAGCCTTGGAAACTGTCTTCTGTTATATCCTTAATAGGATATAACTCTGATTATTAGGTTCATAGGTTCATACTGGGCTAACTGCCCTTGTAGGCCATTTTAAGCTTAGCCAATTACAACATGTGAGAATCAAACCCTGCACCTTGTGTCTGTAAGGTAAACACTTTAAACATTATGCCAACTTCTCACCTTTTTATAACATTATATATTATTATATATTACCATTGTATCAAGTTATATCCTGCCAAGGATATAACAGCCAGCTAGCTTCCAAAGCTTCAGGGCATTGTAAAAAGGTATAATAGCTACTGCAGCAGTGCTCATTTCAACAACTACTGTTATGGTAAGTTCACCTTACACAACTGTACTATGTTCTTCATACTGATCACTGCTGCAGTAGCTTTAGCTATATGGGTAGATTAGCACTGTTAACTATATTTGGGAGGTGGAAGGAGAAGAATCCAGGAGCCCCTGGAAAATGGTCCTAGCAAAGCATGGTCCAGACCTACAAAAGGAATCCAGCTTAATGCACAGAGGACCGAGTAGCAGCTTCTAGCATACTTCTGGAATGCAACCCTTTCCAAAAAGCCATATAAGAAGCCAAGATCCTTGTAGAGTAGGCCTTAACCTTGCCTGGAATAGATTTGTTATAGGTTCATAGGTTGGTACTAGGCTATTGGCCCTAGGGCCTATATAAGCCTAGCCATAACAATTCCCTGGCTATTTCTTCCCACAGTATTTACTTCCCTGGACCCCTGTCTAGCAGGGCGACTGATGAGATCCCTGGGGTGAATTTCCTATCTCCCATCCAATCATCAATAAAAAGTAATAGCCTTAGAAGACCATTTGGGAATAGTCTGTTTTGATGCCAGGTGTCCCTTCTTCTTACCTTCACAAGAAATGAAGCAGCAAAACCATTTCACTCCTCTCCTCCTGAACTCCAGCTCCATCAGGTGCCTGAGACGCTAAATGAATTCTGATCATTTGGGACACTGTCAACACTTTCTCCTATGATAAAGGGTCTGGCATGAATAAATCATTAAAGTGAAGAAGGGGCTTGATGGTCCACATGGAGAGGGCCAGATTTTTCTAAACCATACAGAAAACAAAGCCATATGATAAAGCTGGGAAGTAAACTGCTGTACTGCATTATATGCTATGGACAAGGAGCTGATATGGGTGAGTACAGAGATCAGGGTAAAAGTATGAATGCATTACATATGTGGGAGAGAATGGACATCCCATAAATATTTTATTTATTTATTATTTATTTGCAGTTGGTTTACCAGGATAGTCCATTGGGCCAAAAGAACCCATTTTCAATGGAGTCCTGGGGAGAAAAGCTCCAATACAGACAAAAATCAGGTACATACAAAAATTACAAAAATTGCAAAAATTACAAAAGATTGTACAGAGTAAAACATAAAACATTTAAGCTCACAATTCAAAAGCATTTAAATCAATACAGTGTGATAAATGAGAGGTAAGAAAAATAGAGAGAGTAATGTGATATACATCTATAGGAGTTATTCAAGCAGACAACAAATAACCTTACATAGTAGATATCTCACATCACATATGCAATAAAGGTGAATAATGAATAGACACAGACTATAGTGCTTGTGTGATGAACTGCAGAATATGCAAAGTTATGGAGAGCTGTAAAAGTACCAGATGTTAACACATTTAAGATTGCTTTGCTAACATATGCAGAGGACACAGTAGATGTTTGTGGGAATTTCCCAAGTGTATAGATGCTTTGAAATCAAGTAATGAAATTATCTTAAATTGTTACTTCCAGTCTGTCCCAAACTGATTAAAAGTTCATTGCATGAACACACATTATACTTTTTTAAACACCATTAGTAAAACATTTTATCACTACATAAGAAACAGTACTGTGTGAATGCTGCTGCTTGATTTGAGTCACTAGTCTAGCCATTGAATGACTAATGAATCCGTATACAGCTACAAAGGCAGTGTAATCTCATAAACAAGTCAAAAGCATAGCATCATCGTAACAATTTTAGGCAGAACACAAAAGTATCAGAGAGTGGAGAGAACTTATTGTGTTGCCTAAAAGCAGTACTGGATACAGTTTTCCAATACCCAGCCATATAGCATAAACTCTCTGTTCACATCAAAAAAGTAGCAGCCCATCTGATTTCAAAACCAGACTTGACAGCTGGATGGGGACCGTAAATCCAAGTGTATTTGTGGAAATAATCTTACCAGGGGTAAGTATTATACTATCAGTAACAAGGGGTGACTTGACTAAGCTTCTCAAAGGCCCTTCAGCTGTAAGCGTAGCATGAACCTATTATTAAAATGGAGTCTATGAACATCCCTGAAGGTGCATGGATGCTAGGAGCTGCCCACTGCCAGGCAGTAAGTAAAGCGAAAATGGGAACTAATATAATGACAGAAACATGGCATTATAGCCATGGCATGTTACTATAAAAAAAATATTTTTCTGATGATATATAGATGAGTCTTGCTGCTGATGTACTGAGAGTTCATTAAAGAAGTATTTTCAGGACCTTATTGGACGCAGCATACTGAGAAGTTCACCACTGCACACAAACTGTAAACTGAGTATAAAGCAAAATGTCAGACTGAGGCAATGAAGGCACACAGACTAAAGCCATTGGGGCCTAGATCTCTGTCAGTCTTGGAAATTTCATTACAAAACAGGTATAATCAATACAATTTTCAGCTACTAAATATGCATGACTGTAATTCCAATCTCAGAGCTTCCAGTGCAGCACACATCTGAATTTGACTACTCAAGTTTAGCCACTTTAACACATTTCTTTGCACCTACAGCATGTTAAAAATGAAAAAAAGTGTACAGTGTATAGTTTTTTTTCTGATGAAATACAGTGGATTTCTACTGCTGATATAACAAAAAAATAAGAAAATTATTTGAAGCCATTATTGTTGCAACATGTTTGTGTCTTTCGGCTTTTTCCGGTTAGGGGTCGCCACAGCGGAACTCCGGTCTGCTAATGATTGGAAGTTGATTTTTACGTACCGGCTTGCCAGGCCTGACGCACAACCTTCAACGAAGGTATGCCCATTCACGCATGTCTCCACGCAGAAGACGCTCTAGCTGAGAATCGAACCGGACAGCGTCTTACTGTGAGGCGACAACGCTACTGCAGCACCACCACCGTAGGTTATACATACTGAATACAAATGCACAACAGTACTCAAATAGAAGCAGAGTTTATGTCAGTCGGTTGCACTGAAAGCATATGAACTAAAGTCAATGGGGCATTAGACGAAAACGTAAGGGGAAGTGTTTTTATCAGCGGTAATGTTACATGTGGATGTGTGCTCTTTTTGCTGTGTTTGAGCATTAAACCACTTGTGTGTTGGAACTGCTGGTCTCCGGTGCCCAGTTTTAGATTATTAGTTACGTTTTGGTCACTTTTAAAACATTTTTGCAATTTAAATGTTTCTTTTGTCCCTTTGAGATTTAATTACAAAATGTTCAAGTAATAACAAGAGAATATTCAGCTGTAGAACACATCTAAGGCTACAGTTCTAACTTCAGAGCTCCCAGTGCAGCACATCACTGAATTCAAAACCAAAGTTTTAGCTGCTTGAAAGCAGGACGTTATAGCCACAGCATGTCACATGTGAAGAAAAAGATATTTTTTTCTGGCAAAACATAGAGCCTTTTTACTTTATTTGCATTGATAACTCAACAAAGACATATTTTACACAAAAAGTAACAATGCAAAGACAAGGTTCCAGCTTCTTTTCAAAGGCAGACTGCTTTAATGGCACACAAACACAAGCACTTTCACCATAGGCTTCTTCAGGTGTACAATTACCTTAGTTAACGCATCCTTTATATATCAAATAGCATTGCATTTAATTAGTTCTTAAAAACATATTGCACTATATTAGTGGTTCATTTGCTAATATAAATACATCTATGTATGTGTTCACTTAAAAACATTAAATATATATGTTGAACTACACTAGAATAAACACTAAAATTACTAACAAGTATATAAAAAAAAACTATAAAAAAAAAATATATATATATATATATATATATATATATATATAAAAACATGTAGTAAGTTGCAAAAAGGATACATTATCTACGTAAAGGTCTGTTCTTTAACATTGGTCTCAATGGAATCACATCATTGAGACCATTGTATCTGAGTTAGGGAGTGTCTAGGTGTATCACATATATTCATTCTTTAGAAAGGATGGAACATGGGTTAAATCTGTAATGACTATCTAAACTGACACCTACAATTTATATTTACCTACTCATTCTTTCTAAAACCAGGGAACTGATTTACTGTCTCAAACAGGCAGTTAGAAAAAGCAGTGTTTCAGGTGGCTTTTGCTCTCACGGTCTGGTACTATACTTCCTGGAGACAATTTGACCTCTGCATAAAAGAATTGATAAAACTAATGTTCAGACTACATGTACTAAGTTCTCATGTCAGAAGTAAATATTCTATATATTTCTACAGAAAAAATATATTTTTCAGTTCTAGCATGTTTTGGCTTCAATTCCATTCTTTAAAGCAGCTGAAGCTGTGAAGTTAATTTCAGATGTGTGCTGCAATGGAATCTTCATGGCTAAAATTCCAGTCGTAGATGTGTTATGTAGTTGAATACCCCTGTTATTATCTGAAAGTTTGCATTGAAATATCAAAGGGGCAAAGATATAGCCTGTTAATCATAAGTATCAGTGAGTTTAGTTCATGTGCTTTTACTGCCACAGTCTGAGATCTGAGACAAAAGGGCCTTACCAAAACCGATCCCTGGTGCCAGAGCCATGGGCTCAAGCTAAATGCCAAAAAATGTATAGTTGTCCCCTTTGGGAAAAAGCACGTACCTGTGAACTACCACATAGGTGGCTGTACACTAAACACTGAAAGTGTGATAAGAGATCTAGGGACACAGGTGGACAGTGGTCTCACCTTTGATAACCACATAGCCACAACAGTTAGAAAATCCTTCGATGTGGCACACCTCATCACTAAGGGCTTTTCATACATAAAAAAGGAGGTTATTATCCCTCTGTACTCATCCCTCATTAGACCCATTATAGAAAACAATGCCTCGTTTGGTATGTACCTCACAAGACATCTGCAACAACTAGAAAGGCCACAGAAAAACCTCACAAAAGGAATCACAGGCCTAAAGCAGATGCCTTATGCTGACCGTCTAAAGAAGCTCCAGCTATACTCTGTCACATATCGCCTATTCAGAGGCAATCTCTGCCTAACATACAAGGCCATGTCAAACCCAGAGTTGTTGAACATGCTACACTTAAAGAAATCCCAATCCCTCTGAGCCACATGCTCCAGGGATCTTAACCTTGTCATCATGATGAATAGAACATGCTGGAGGGATAGGTTCCTAACACAGAGACTTCCCAGAGTCTAGAATAGGCAGCCCGTACATGTCAGGCAGCATGCCTCAATGGCCATCTTCATGAAGAACCTTGACGATTGGATGGGAGATAGGAAATTCACCCCGGGGATCACATCAGTAGCCCTGCTAGACAGTGGTCCAGGAAAGTAAATATTTGTGGGAAGCAATAGCCAGGGAATTGTTATGGCTAGGCTTGTATAGGCCCTAGGGCTGATAGCATATTACCTACCTATGAACCTATGAACAGAGACATAGATACATGCATACATACATACATATCCACATGCAGACACAAACAGACACATATGCTAGCTGCACCTATAGGAAAATTATGGGATGTGCTAGCAAACATGAGCACCTGTTGGAAACCCAAATGGACATAGAGATGGCATACAGAGTCTGCATAGAAGGCATACTTGTATAAGTAAAATTCACAAAGCCATTAAGATTGAGAAATTGTTGTTAACAATAAATAATTGTAGATACTGAGCCCTGGGCAGTTGCACTTCAAGCCTTCTTACAGTCTTTATGTGAAATGGATCTGTCTGCTTTCCAAAGATGAAATCAGTTGACTATAGTAGTCAACAGCTGTGTTTACAGAGCATTCATATATGTGAGTGATCACAGATACACCACAAGATTTATGGTTGTGTTTTTCATTTCATACCTCTCAACTGTACAGATTTTCCTCAGAATGTCCAGATTTTTTCCTCAAAATTTTGGTCTGTCCCTCATAAAATTTTTGTTTTTCTGGCAAATCACTAGGATGATCTGAGGAATGAAATGAGTAAATAATGTCATACATTTGAGTTTCAGACTTCATATCCTTTAGAAAATGCATTTAAGTGCATATCCTGTTAGTCTAGCAACTTTCTAAGTTTATAAGAACAATATTTATTGGCTGTGCCTGTTTTTGGGCCTTTGTACCCCCATTTTTTCAGGCTTTGTCCAGATTTCTTGGAGTAACAGGTTGAGCTGTACATTTAAAAAGTAAGCCAGCTGGGATTTCAAATAAAATTATCTATGCTGTTTGTGAAGGCTGCCAGCCCAGCTAGTTAGAATTTTGTAAATAATTCTATGTCATTGTAAATATTAATATGATCCACAGTCTTGGTTGACAAATGTAAGAAAACTGTGTTATGTGCTGAACTTCAAAAATGTAACCACAGTGCACCCTGCTGGAAGAAAGCTGATATGTAAAGAATTTTACAACTGTGTGTGATCTCAAGCTTGGAAACAGGATGTCTGCAGCTGGAAATTCATCTATTGCCCTAAAACAGAGATAATTACTAGGTTTCATGTGTAAGGTATCTTTTATTGCTGTGGCTTCCTGGCAGGTGCAGATCACAAAGAAATGTTAAATTTTGAGTTCTGTTAGCCTGGGGACTAAATCAGAAGAGACAAGAATGATGTAATCTGAAATGACTCAGCAGTAATGTGTATTATCAATTTAAGGACCATCTCAGAAAGAAAGAAGTGCATTTTGTATTTTGTTCTGAAGCTGACAACAACTCACCAGCACTTGCTTTGCTCTGTGAGTAAAGTTATTTAGAACATAGTTTCTCTTAGAGACAGATAGGAATATAGTCAGAATAGTGTAGATGTTTGCTATATTTATGTTAGACTATCTTACAATAATGTTTTAAAGTATTTTCCTGTGATTTCTGAACTCTCTATTATCACTGTGTTGCATTGATGAGTATTGTCTTGTGTTTTTATTATTTATTATTATTAAATATTTTAAACTTTTTAACTGTGGCTGTTTTATGTAGAGATAATTTAAACTCTTAGGGTACTTGCATGTATTTGGTGATACTGTATAGGCCACTCCTAAATAGCCTTCAAGTCTCAGTCACACTTACCAATTGGATAATAATAACATTGCACAGTAGAATTGGACGCCCTTTGGTAAGGGCCTTTATAGTAGGTGATAAGGGTGGTTGGTGGCAGTTGCTACTACCATATAGTCTGGGCAGAAGGGGGCATTGCTGGAGAACCTGTGCCAGACTTCCCCAGGAGTGTCTGTGTGTTTCTATATAACTCAAATCTCAAAGTGTGTGTGCGTGTGTGTGTGTGTGTGTGTGTGTGTGTGTGTGTGTGTGTGTGTGTGTGTGTGTGTGTGTGTGTGTGTGTGTCAGCTACTTGGGCATGGACATGAAGCACTGGTTGTACAGAGAGGATGCTGGAGGTTTTGGCTTGACCACTCGGCTGAGATCTGAACCCTATAGCTGTGCCAGTGGAGAATCCTATTGAGGATCTGGAGTGAAAGGGAGAAACCAGCCCCAGACTGACTGTGACCTCTGTGTGCTCTTAAGGGAAATTGTACTTTTACTCTGTGTGTACTTGTTATCCTCCCAATATGGACGCCCCTCACTGGTGCTAGTGGTGAGGATTGACACTTTGATTACTGGGCCAGTGCATGGGAGTCACACTGTTAATCTTTTTTTTTTGAAGACTATAGCAATGCTATAAGGTCTGAATTGATGGGATTCCCGCCTTTGAACACAACATGCCTAGTGTTATAGTACACAGCTATCTAAAGGTTTATTCAGAAGATATTGAGTATTTCTGGTTGTGTTATGAAGAATAATAAATCATTATAGCAGACAAGCATGATGAAGTAGTTTGGTTCATACATACATTGATGTTTGTTATCCAAGATGACACAAAAAATGCTGTCAGGGAATATAGACTGTTTTAAATTCTTCTGCAGTGCTAAAGCTTTATATGCTGCTTTTTTAAGGGACAACTCAGTGTTGAATATTTTATGCTATTTATTTTCACTTGTGCTGCACTGTTAAAGCCTTATATGCTGTTTATTCTAAGTTGTGCTGCACTGCTAAAGCATTAGTATCTGCTTGGTTTTTTGTTTACTTTTGCTGAATTGGCTACATTTTGACTATTCGGCTGTACTGAAACAAAGTAAGTCATGACTATACTCTAATAAACACTCATCTAAAACCAGTTTTCCTACCTTCTTATTACTGTTCATGTAGCATGTACAGTGATTTTTGTTTTCTATGAGCCAGAATTGCAATATTCTCCATTTAATGTATTACTAAATTTGATAGTCTGGCTGCTGTCTGTGTTTGATTGCTTACCTTAGTATCTTACTTGCAGTGCCTTAGTTTGAAGACACTACAGTTATTGCAATTTTTGTACATTGTGAGTGGTTGAAATCACAATTTTGTCAGGCCAGTAGATGGTGCTTGACCACTTGCAAGGTGGCAGTTTTACTACAGTGCTTCTGGTTGTGTTCATTTGGTTTGTAAAGGTATAGTTGGTTGGGGGTGCCTAATGCTCAATTTGCTGTACATTGCTAAGCTGGAAAAGTTCAGGAATAATGTTTAATCACACGATTCCAGTGTGGTTTGCTTTATCAATAAGCTTTCTGCTGGATATATCAGAGATCTGAAAGTATCATCACAGATGATGCATAGTTAATGTAATTATCTTCAAACTAAATGTAAAACATATGTTCAATATTGGATCACTGCTGCAATAGCTTAGCTATGTCAGTCCTATCCGCACTGACCGGCCAGCTTTCAAAGCTAAATGTTATCTACTACGCACTCCTAACTGTCCAGAGCTTGTGGAAAGCTCCATATAAAAGGACAGTTACAACAACAAAATATTCAGATCTTTCTTACAGCAGAAGTGAGGTCCTTTGGAAGGTGCGTGGAACTGTTGGTCAGCTAGTTATAATTCAAAGCTGGGCAGATAAGCCCAGTTTGGAGAAAATCTTCCATTATTTTTATTTTTCTGAGGAAAACGTGTGTTTTTCTGACTGAAATGTTATGTTTACTTAGAAACAAAATGTATGCATTTCTAAGGGAGTTGTTACGTGTAAATTCTTGTGTACACTTTTTTTATGTAAAAGTTTCTGTTTTTTGACAACATTTTTCTACATGTTTTATAGGTTTGTATGACAGAGTAGGTTGTTGTGCTTGTGGGGGACTGTTTACTTACCTCAGGACCAATTGTTCTCCAATTACTATTTACCAACTTGTCCAGGTTTTGCATCCTCTTTTGAGGTTTAATTCTCAGCTTAACCTAATGGGCAGCTACAGGTCTCCATAGTTTTATCTTCCCCCTGCCTGCAGGAAGAAGAAAGTTGACAGGGAGTCTTTGGAAGTCAGGCTGTTTCCCAATGTGCCTCAGCCCCAAGTGGGTGACTCTGTTGTGGCTGTTCTTTAGATTACTCATCTTTTTCCCCCGATCCCCCAAATGTAGCACCTGCAGCCACCATGGACTGAAGGAATAGTCATATCCTCTTCAGCTGTACAGATGCCTTGGCAGGCAAGGGAAAACCACAAATGTTGGTCTCAGGGGAGAGAGCAGCTGAATGTTCTTCACTTAGTAGGCATGGGGATCCCAAATTTGTGATATGTATGCTTACTGAGGTTTGGTCTTTTTAAAGGGAACTTCACAGGAAAAGTGAACATAGTGTAAAATTGTTTCTATGGAAAGGGAGGATTTGCTGGGAGATGCTAAGGAAATCATTTCTGTATTTTCATTTCCAGCTACTTCTGCAGGCAAAAAAAGAAAGAGTTCCTACTCTGACTGAGATTGTCAGCCCGATGATCAGGAAATGAAGAGTTGTTGTACTTTGGGAATTTCTTCTCACCCTGAACATTCTGATTTTAAGGAAAGTAGTGTCTCTAATTTTTTTCTTGAAAAATGAACGAGGTTTTTCAGTAGAAGCAGAATGCTATTTCTGTATCATAAAAAATGTATTATTTGTTATAACTGGACATGCCTAAGTCTACAGTTATTCCTGCTGTTTTGTCTGCTTTTGAGAATGCTTTTCTCGCTACATCTAGTTTACCTGATAGACACGCTTATGCCTCAGACTTGTATTTGTTTTCTAACGTTAAATCAGATCTGGCAGTGATGTCCTTATCCAAAACTGCTTCTACTAAACAGTTTATTGATACTAACCCCATTCCTTCTGACAAAAATAGTAAAGATTTTGACAAGTTGGGAAATAAATTATATTCTTCTTTTATTTTAAACATATAAATTCTGAAAGTTAAAGTTTTTGCTTTTATTTTTGACAACTTTCCCTCATTTGTAGTGAAAAAATATATATTTAAATGCCTCTTTATTATCTGCTTCACGTTATTAGCATGTTTAAAAGTGTGCGTATGATGCAGCTAATAGTATTTCCACAGATGCCACTTCTGGGTCAGTCATGAGAAGATTTGTTTGGCTTCATTTTCAAAACCTTCCAGATGTTAAGGTGGACATTTTAAATTCTTCCTTAGATAATGAATTCTGTTTGGCCTTTTTGTAGCTGAGGTGCTCAAAAAGTGTGAAGAAATGGTAAATTTGAATCAAGGAGTAAGTCAATTTTTTCAACACTCCTTTTTCAAAGCAAATAAAATTTTCCTTTCCTCCTTAGCTGCCCTTTTCAATAAGCAATTCAAGCAGCAAGGTGCTGTCAAACAGGTATTTAGAAAGCAACAAAGGGGCTCCAAAATAAAGGGAATCAATGAAGTTCTCCCAGTCAGCACAACTATTTGCTTATTTTGGCTCTCCTCCCTTATCCTGGGGATCTCTCCCTCTCTCTCTCTCTCATTGAGTCTTCATCTTCCCTTATGTCACCAGATTATTTCAGACAATTTGTTTCTGAATATAATTCAGGAAGGGTATATTTGGAACCAGAGTCCTTCCCTTCTTTCCGGGGGATCCCTCCTCGCCCAGTAAACTAAGTCTCCCTGTTTCCTTCAATTCTGAATCAAATGCTTTTTCAGGGAGTAATAGAACCAGTGCCTGCTTACCAGGTAGGTGAAGGCTTTTATTGAAGCACATTTTTATGGTACCAAAGAGGTAAGGACATTTTTAAGCCTGTGCTAGATCTTTCCTTTCCAGATCTTTTTGTCAAGATTCCAAAGTTCAAAATGTTATCCCTCAAGTCCCTTTTGCTTCTGTTTCATTTGCTAGGTTTCATGGTAAACTTAGAGCTAAATGATGTTTACCATCACATTCTGATTTGCAAGCAGTTTAGGCATTTCTTAAAATTTTCTCTGTCTGGCTCAGATTATCAGTTCTCTGTCATATACTTTGGATTTTTCAATGCACCATGTGTATTTACGGTGTCTGACTCTGGTAATTGCTTAATGCAAACTTCAAGGCATTCACATATTTATACATTTGGATGATCGACTTATCTTTACAGATTTGCTTTCCAGTTGTCAAGAGTTTTTTTATAATAGTTCACAATCTTCTACCCAGTTTGGATTTTCAAATCATCTTACAAAAATCTCTCATCCATTCTTTTCCTGGGATATCTGTTAGAATCAGAGTGAGGAAGAGACTTTCTTCCTCTAGACAGAAATATTCCAACACTTCCTGCTGTGTATTTCCAATCAAAACCAGATATTTGCAACGGAATTTATTAGGATTTTGGGGGTACATGGCACTTATGATTCTAATGTTTCCCCTGGCCGGACTCCACATGAGAAACATCCAGCGGTACCTCAGATCAGCCTGGATTTGGCATCTTCACCATTTATCTTTTCCTAGTTCTGGTTTGGGGATTGTAAGGAGGGAGGTTTTCAGTTGGGAAGGCCAGATCTTTCATGGTTCAGGTCTCCCATTCTCCTTTCCGACTCCTCTCCAGTGTGTCACTACAGACGCATCAGACCTAGCATGGGGAGCTGTATCCCAAGGTGTTAAAGTGCAAGGCTTGTGGAACCCCCACAGCAGATATAAGCACATAAATGTCTGAGAGCTGATGGCATTGATCAAGGCTTTGGAAGCCTAACATCATCTCTGGTCCCCAAGACTTCTGCAAATTTACAAAGACAACATCGCAGTGATGGGGTGCATAACAAAACAAGGGGGTACCAGATTTTACTCTCTTTGCAGACTTGGTATGATTGCAAAGAAGACTGCAACTCAGCTCAATTTACTCTTCTGGATTCATACATTCTATCACGTCAAAGCTTGATTGCAAACAGTTTAGCAGTGCTAGGACAGACCCTCACAAATGGATATCTCAATCTAGGATCTTCTAAGAATTGATCCAGCTGTGGAAAATTCCTCAATTTGATCCATTTGTCTTCTCTCAGAACAGACAACAAAATAGATTCTGCTCTGGAATTCCTTGCAAACAAGCCTGGAAGGCAGATGCCTTCTCAGTTAGATGGACTTAAATGTTCCTGTATGTTTTTTCCACCCTTTTCACCAATATTCAGGGTTCTTCTGAAGATCCAGAAGGAATCTCCAAAAATTGTGGCGGTGACTACATTTTGGATCTGGCAGTAGTGGTTCTTTCCTCTTGTCAGTCTGGTCAGGGGCAATTACACAAGCTTCCCCAAAGAATGGATTTACTCACATAAGACAGATGTTGCTTGATACACCCCAACATGGAAATTTTTCACCTAACTCCCTGGGTGATAGATTTTTGATTCCTTTTAGGCATCTCTTTTGTTTTTAGGACAAGTAGTAGGTACCGAAGAAGGTGGAAAAATTCTGTTAGGAAATTATATTAGTGCAATTGTGAAAGATTTTCTAGTTGGTGCTAGTCCAAGAACCAGAATTCACTTCAGGCCCAGCTCACACTGGTTGTTGATTATTTGCGTGATATACTGCACTCTGGTCTTATTTCTCTATTGCATTTTTTAGCCACTTCTTCTTGACTGCCCTTAGAGCCTGCTTTCTAACTATTCTTAAGTTAATCAGGTTTTGATAGGGGTGTTGCATATTTGGCCACCTTCTCGAGATCTGAACTTTGTGCTTGAAAAGCTTGCTCTTTACCATTTGAACCAGCCGAGCAGGTTGATTTTTGAGGTTTTTAACATGGAAGGCTGTTTTACACATTGCTCTGACTCGAGCAGTTTCTGAGCTACAAGCACTTATGGTGAGTCACCCCAACTCAATTTTCACAAGGAAAGGCTCTCTGAGAATTAATACTTATTTTGTGAATGAAGTGGTCTCAGAGTTTACTTTGGGCCAGTC
This sequence comes from Protopterus annectens, assembly GCF_019279795.1. Classification (NCBI taxonomy): domain Eukaryota; kingdom Metazoa; phylum Chordata; order Ceratodontiformes; family Protopteridae; genus Protopterus; species Protopterus annectens. The sequence goes on from NC_056749.1 coordinate 116,297,685, forward strand.
TATTAATCTCCATGTCTTCTTTCCTGGACCCAAGAACAGGAGAGAAAACAAAATTCAAAAGAATAAAAGACCCCTTCCAAACATGGCTGTACAAATGATTCACATTCAGAATCCAAAACGCTTTTCTTGACTAAAACAGATAAGCGCTTCCACAGAAAGTACTCTACTTCTATTACGGGGAGAAAAGAGTCTTCACACTCTGGGTGCCCACAAGCAGCTCAGATACTTCCTCAACCTTAAAGACAGCTGACCAGCTAACTGTCTCCTTGAAGGTAAAAAGGAAAGGACAATCAGTGCCAAAGCAGGCTGATAAGCCACTTCCTTGCAGGCTTAGGGCTCCTTCCATTAGGACTTTGGCTTCTTTGGTGACTTTCTGGCAAGAGGTGGACTCTTGAAGTATTCTGGAGGCAGCAGTTTGGTCCTCTGTGCATTCTTTCACAAAACATTACAAACTAGATTCCTTTTCCAGGTCCAGAAGAGAGTTTGCTAGGACCATGCTCAAGGGACTCCTGGATTCTTAGTTTTCTTTTCCTCCTCTCATCTTATTTTCTAATCTATGGTAATCGACATTGTACAATTGTGTAAGTAAACCTGACATAACAGTAGATGTTCTAGTAGATCACTTTTGCTAAGACACTAACTTCTACCTCCTTCTTTTGGTGTGACTTTTTTTTGGTATTGCCAGGGTAAATTGCATCTGTTTGCCAATGTCTACTGGAAACAAGAGAAGTAATAAATGATCAGGTGTTGGGTTTACTATGTGTTTGCATGTGCATGGTTTTATATACTTCTATGTCTGCAGCTGAAAACAAGGCTGATTGGTCAAAGTGAAGTGTATACCATCTGGGATTAGAAATAAAATATTTTTTGTGCATTTTGTGTTATGATAAAAATTTCTGAAGACTTGTGGCATAAGAATGCTATGTGTTTCAATTCTTGACTGGGGTGTCTTCTGTGTGAAATGTGCAATCTAGCCTGCCTGTGTTTGCGTAGGTTTCCTCTGGGTGCTCCAGTTTCCTCCAACATTCCAAAGACATGCAGTAGGTGGATTGGGCACTCTAAATAGGCCATAGATGTGAGTGTGCGTGCAACTGTGTGGTGTGGAAGAACTACTGTGGCAGGGCTTGCCACCTGGTGGTGTAAACCCTAGCTTTAGATGATTGTCACTGCTGAAGTGACACCTCGACCCCCTGTGCAAAAATGGGAAAAAGGGGTTGTGGATGGATGGATGAATTTGCTGAACAGGTAGCACACTCAACTTTGGATCTGGAAGATCAGAAGGCTGTGGGTTCTAGTCTCACCCCAGGTGAATGGATACATTTTGCATTACTGACACTGCAGTACTGCATTAGGGGATGCTGCACTACTGAATGGTGCTGTCCTTCAGATGAGACTTTAAACTGAGACCCCATCTGCCTGAGATAGCGGTGGAATCTTTTACGTCCACTTGAGCTACAGCACTTACTGAAAAGAGCATAGGAAATTCCCTAGTGTCCTGAGCAGACTTCCTCTATTCAGTATAATTACCACCTCAGGTGTCCCATGAAAAAAGGCCACCAGCCAAGTGGGACTAACTTGGCCAGCGATAAACATTTCAAGTTTTGTTTATACGTCGCTAACCAGAAGTTTATTCAAAACTGTTTTTGAGTATTAGTGGCAGTATCATGAAGCATCGTGCATCATCATAGCAGGCAAGTATAAGGGACTGCTGACGTTCAGCTCATGAAGAGATTGATGTCTGTTGTGTAAGGGGACATAAAACGTTTTGGCACAGTGATGTATATTCCATGTGTTTAAACTGAGCTGCAGTGTTGAAGCTTTGCTATTTTCTACTATTTAATTTATTTTTGAGTGAGCTGCATTGTGCTTTTTTGGCTATATGAAGACAAATAGATGTATTATAAACAGATGAAGCAATTTTTCTTATCCAATTAATGTGCTAGGTATGGCATAGAGGGTATTGTTTGAGGCAGAATGTCAAGTTACTCAGTTTACTTCTTACTAAGAGAATTTGCAGAGTTAGGTGGGCTTTCTGCTGTCAAACTTCTGATTACCTTTTGTTAAGATGGGTGGATTACTAAGTGAATTATTAATCCTATAAATTTCCCATAAGTTTCTATAGCTTGAGTGAGAGAGCAAGAGAGAGAGACACACACAGAGTGCATGTGTGTAAAACGAATTCTTTGAAAGGCTGTTGCCATGAGTAAAGTGGCACTGTAAGACTAACTTTCACACAGTGTGGTGAGAATGGGGACCACAGGGTGCTTGACTAAAGATTTAGCTCTGTATGTGGTGAGTTTGTAGGCTTTGCCTGAGTGTGGATGCTGGAACCCATACCTAGGACATCATTGCATATTCCCTGTATGCTGTTCATGCCAGGTTGTATTTGGTGAACAGTTAAGCAAAACTGATTTGTGTGCACTTTTTTTTAACTTTGACCTGATGGGCACCAGTGATGACTCTGCAGACCTCTAGTGGCCATCAGAACTGTATGGGGCAATGAAGCAGATAAAATGACTATAGCCCCTGCTTTCAAATATGCAGGTTCATAGGGTCATTGGTTATTACTAGACTAATGACCCCAGGGGACCTTTTTAAGCCAAGCCATGCTTCTCAAATGAATCCGCTGGAAAAGCCACAGAAGTACCTCACAAAGAGGATTACTGGCCTCAAACAAATGCCCTACACTGACCGCCTCAAAAAAGTCCAGCTTTACTCCATAGCATATCGCCTACTCTGAGATGATCTCTGCCTAACATATAAAGCTATGTTAAACCCAGAGCTGTTGGACATGCTTCAGGTAAAGAAATCCCAATCCCTCTGAGCTACACACTCTAGGGACCTAAACCTTGTCACCACAATAAACAGGACATGCTTGAGGGATAGATTCCTGTCCCAGAGACTTCCCATACTCTGGAACAGGCTACCCATCTATGTCAAGCAAAGTTCTTCATTAGTACTCTTCAAGAAAAATCTTGATGAGTGGATGGGAAATAGGAAATACACCCCGGGGATCACTTCTGTGTCTCTGCTCGACAGTGGCACAGGAAAATAACTTTCTTGGGTGGCGTAAGCCAGGGAACCTTGTTGGCTAGGCTTATGTAGGCCTTTGGGCCGATAGCCTAGTACCTACCTATGAACCTTTTCTAACTCTTGGGTTCTATCTGTCAACCAGCTCTGCATCCAGTGGGCAAGATAGGGATTTATGCCTACTTTCATGAGTTTGTCTACAATGCCCAAGTGGGGTATTGTGTCAAAGGCTTTGGCCAGGTCAAGATAGGCAGCATGGTCAGCTTTACCTCAGTCCATTGCTTTGGTGACCTTCTTGAAGAAATCTACCAGGCTGAGTAGGCATAACCTGCCCTTGACAAAACCAAACAGTGTTGGATCCAGTGTCTGAAGATTTCCTAAATCAATGTTTAGCACTTCCATGATAATTCTTACTATGGCTTTGCATATGAGATTATTCAAACTCTGCATTTAACTGGGTCCGTAGATTGCCCACCATTGTTCAGAGGGATGACAGTTGGAGTCTTACATTCACTTGGCACAAAGACTGTCTGAAGGCTGTGGTTAAATAGGGATTCTAGTGGTTCTCATAGGTCATGCTTCATGCTGTTAAGAAGATTTCTGGGATATTATCTGGGCTCATATATGCAGTTTACTTGGCCTTGGACAGCGCATTGAGGAGCTGTTTCCTGTTGATAGTTGGGGGGAGTTATGATTTAAGATATTCCTTGAGGGGTGTCTGGGGTGGGACAGTGGTAAAATTGGATCTAAATGTGTTGGCCAGTAGATTTGCTAGACTTTCTGGTTCAGTACTTTTTCTTTATTGCCTTTGAGGTGTTGACATAACTAAAGAAAGCCATGCTCTTTCCTGTGAAGCTATTTCTACCTCACATTTGGCTTGTCTATACTTTATTAACCCCCCCATTTGCTTGTTTAGATTGATGAGAGAACTTTTACCTTGCTGGCTATTGCATTTCCTAATTTTTGTTATGATTTTGTTCCTTTTGTTATACACCCTATTGATGCTGTAATTCCACTGGGGGGGGCTTGTTTTTTGAGTTTGTCTTGTGCTTATTCTGGGTAGGTACAGCTGTCTCTCTGCAGCACATGATTGAAGAATTGTTCACAGAACCCCTGTACAAAGGCAGTGTTCCCAAGGGTTTGGAATGAATAATTCCCAAACGTTGCAGGGTTAGTTGGGGTCATGGATTTTATTTTTATTTCAAAGAAGATAGCTTTATGGTCTGACCTGACCAGTGAGGACATTGCACAGAGGGGTCCAGGGTGTTTGTGTTTACAAAGTCAAGAAGTCTCTAGACCTACATGTCTGGGGTCATGTATGATTCCCATTTTATAGTGGGGTAACAAGTCACCCATGAATACAGTGTGGGGTTGAATCAGGAATGTCTTCATTACCTTTAAATATGTGTTATATTTTCCTACGCCATACAGGGGAATCTATAGCTTGCAAGAATATGGCACGGCACTTTGCCTTTTGTAATTTGGACATAAAGCTCAAGTGTGTCATACTATTTGGTCAGCCCCGAGGCATGCCTGTTTTTGATGTAAATGAAGACACGTCCACATTCTGTCCCTTTCTTTGCAGTAGCTGGTCTACATGTGTGGAAGGCCTTATAGCCCTGAACTGCTGGGGGTGCTCTTCGTGACTTTAAGCCATGTTGCAGTAATTGCACAGACGTCTGCATTCTCCAGGGTGAAGAGAGGTTGCAGGAGTGCAGTTTCTTGCTTAGACTCCTGGCATTGAGTAGTAACACATTTAGATTTTATTGGGTTGGTTGTACTATGTTGGAAGGTTTAGCAGGTTGTCAGTGCCTAAAAAAAGGCACTATTCGGGTGGACACAGTTTTAGCCAATATTTGAAAGTCAAGAGGGGACAACTGCAGACCATCCCTAGTATAAGTCCAGGTTCTGTCACCCATATCCTCCCAGACTGACAAATATTGTACCCCCTTCAAATAACACCCAAGAACCTATGCCGATTATTAAGCAAGCAATAATGTCCAACAGAGTGTGTGCTACTGTGTAAATAATGCCCGCCCAGGGGTGTTACGAGGCACAACACTGCTATCAGACAGCCTTTACACCCCTGGAGAACATTATTGCTTTTAGGGAATGGGCTGTCTGTAACACTGTTGTGCTTTTCTTACTTATTTTTCTTACCCCTATATTATTTATATAGATATAGATATATATATATATATATATATGGGTCTATATGAGTACATCGACATGTCATAACATCGACATCCACTAGTTCGACACGAAATCACCGACAACTGGTATTAGCGAAATCTGAAATAATCGACATTGACTTGTTCGACAACAAGCAAAATGCATGAGCACAAAATAAAGCTATATTACACTAATCAAAATTGAATAAACACGTGCAGGTAGTTAGCAAACAGAGAGTAATTGTACAAGTTAAATACTCGCGTTACTCAGAGCGATATGTGCTCTGCACCGAAACAATTGCGGGGTTACTTAAAATGTAAATGAAACCCGTCTTATGTCGGATGTCTCCATGGTATCGCAAGGCACTTTCAAATGGCAGTAGTCCGTTTTGTAATTTGTAGTATTCATTTACTGTCGTGTTGAGGATTTCTTTACATTATGTGTTTTGTGTTAGAGTTATGGGACAGATCGACACTATAATGCAACTGTATTATATAGTACACTGTTTTCGGATATTTAATTTGCACTTGTCGAAGAAGTGAATGTCGGCTATTTGAATTTTTGCTAACATGAGTTGTCGGTGATTTCGTGTCGAACTAGTGGATGTCGATGTTATGACACGTCGATGTACTCATATAGACCCATATATATATATATTTTTTTTTATGTAAAATAGTTCCTCAGTCTAATGTTTCAAACTTGCTGTAGTATGCATAAGTGGTGATGGAGGAAGTATTTTGCATCCAAAATATAACATTTTCAAAAATATCCAGATAGTTACTTCATTTTTTGTTCCCTTATTCCTAAAAATGTGTGGTTTGTTGCCAATCATAGGGGAATAAAGTCACTGTCTAATGATATACATTTGAGTTTCAGAGTTTACTTCCTTCAGAAAATGCATGCTAACACAAATAATGTTATTCAATCAACTTTCTAATTTTATAAGAGCAATATTTAAAATCTGTTCCTATTTTTTGAGCCTTTGTTCCCCTTTTTTTTTAGCCTTTATTCAGGTTTCTTGAGCTAAGAAGTCGAGTGGTATGGAAACCGCTTAACTGCTGCTGTCACTGCTCAATCTATCTCCATCTCACACACACAAACGCACTTCCGCTTTCATACACGCTCGCACGCATACACTTGCACATGCTGACAGAAACATAAACACACATATGCACACACACACACACACACACACACACACACACACACACACACACACACACACACACACACACACACACACACTTTTCTTTCTTTCTTTTTCATGTTTCTTTTAATTTTACACTCACCAAACAGAAAAAGCTGTACTTAGCATGTAAAATAATGGCTCAGCCACTCTCACTCTGACTTTCAAGCAAGCATACACTCACACACACACAAACACACACACTTTTCCTTTTTTTTTTTTTAAAGTGCTGCTTAACGAGCATAAAATAATGATAGCCGTTAGCTTTCTTTAAGTTGAGCTCCACAGCAGCTTAATATATTCCAGTGAAGTGGCGGACTGGTTTTTCAGTGGGCATTACATGTACTTAACATCCTGCTGGAGAATGCTCATTCTCCAATCAGAGTGGAGATGTACAGGTCACCAACTCTCTAAAGTCAATAATCTTCTGCTCATTTTGTGACATGATCTTAGAGAAGGTATAATGCCGCTCAGTGTTAGGCTCATACCAGTCTGGGACACACATTCTGACAGTTCATGTCTTTCTTCATATAATCCAAGAAGGTACATAGGTTCACAGGTGTTTACTAGGCTAATGACCACAAGGGCCTTTTTAAGCCTAGCCATGCATCCCAAATCTTTGACAAGTTCTGGTACCCTTGATAAGTACAAGCAGGGGCTTGGGAGCTGAAACATTAATAAGCAGGGTCCTGGGAGACGAACCATTTACAGGCTAACTGTGTCCATTAGAAACATAGGTGCCAAACCAAAGATAATTTCCTGTTTCCTATCGAATTGTCCAAGTTACACTTGAATTGGGTTAGGGAGGAACTCTGTTTCACATGGATGGGGAGCCTATTCTAGAGAAGGGGTAGTCTCTGGGATACATACCTATCTCAACAGCAGGTTCTGTTTATATCACATGCAAGATTTAAGTCTTTAGAATAGATAATTCTGGTGGTGTTTGTTTTGCGGATATGCAGGAGGCCATCAGAGTGGGGTCTAAAAATGGCTTATATGCCAAATACAGATCTCCTCTCAACAGCCTGTAGGAGACAGAATACAGGGATAAGGCCTTAAGGTAGTCTGCATAGGACATGCTACTTATGTTCCGTATTCTTTTAGTGAGAAACCTCTGTGGATGTTCCAACTGTTGGATATACCTGGTTAGGTACATACCAAAGGGGGGCATTGTACTCAGTGATAGGTCTGATGAATGCCAAATACCGTAGAATGATGAATTCCTTGGACCTAGATGCCATACGTTTGTTTATAAGTTGCACAACACAGACTGATTTTCTTACTACTGTAGACACATGATAGTCAGAGGGTAGATTATTAGGTGTGTCCGTAAGTCTCTGACTACTGCATCAGCTCTTAGGGGTGTGTTGTCAACATGATAGTTACCAGGGGTGGATGACTTTCTGAAGGATACTATTATGCATTTCTTGGCATTTAGTTTTAGTCCATGGCTCTGACACCAGTTACTTGTCTGTGTCAGCCCTTCCTGGAGAACATTCATGTCGGTGGAGGATTCAATGACAACTCCTAATTTGCAATCATCTGCCAATTAAATGCCAAAAAGGAGTGGTCCCAGGACTAATCCCTGAGAGACTATGCTTGTGGCTGGCCTCTTTGTAAAGGTGGACTCTCCAATTCTAACTTCATGGGTCCTGTCTGTGAGCCTAGCTAGCTATCCACAGGGTGACATAGGCATTTGTACCTAACCTCTTGAGTTTGTCAACAATGCCCATACAAGGTATTGTGTCAGATGTCTTGGCCAGGTCAAGGTAGGCAGTGTGAACCCTTTTGCCCTCATCCATTGCTTTGGTGACCCCTTCAAAGAAGTCCACCAGGTTGAGTAGGCATGATATGCCCTTGACGAAGCCAAATTGGGTTGGGTCCAATGTCTGTAGGTTTCCTATGTGATTACTGATCATTTACATAACAATTATTTACATAGCTTTGCATATGAGACTAGTGAGACTTATGTGTCTGTAGTTTCCAGGATCTGTAGATGGTCCACCTTTGTGCATAGGGATGACTGATGCTGTTCTCTATTTATGAGGCACAAAGTCTGTTTGGAGGCTACAGTTAAAGGAAAAATCCACCTTAGAACTAAAAATCAATTTTTTCACTCTATCTCTGTTTTCTGAGTTATTTTAACATCTCAAAATCACTCTGACTGCTTCTTATAGGATTTTAATATGTTTTCTGCAAAATGGCAGTCAGTGGGCTTGACATATCAATGTGATCATATTTTTCTTCAAGACTTTCTCTTTCCCATAATCCATTTCAAGTCTTCTTTTTATGAGTAATGCTAGACATAAGGAAGTAGTGGTGTATTTCCATTCCAATAACATATACTGGGATTAGTGCCAGTCACTGTCATCTTATATACTGTCTGTAACAGGACTGCTTCTTTTATTTCTTGAATGGGTCTCATTTGTGTGTGTCTCAGGGGTTGTTTTATACTTGAACAGCCCTCATGTGTGTGTGTGTGTCCAGGCTTGTTTTATAGTATACTAAGGAATTATACAGTTGCAACCAAAATTGTTGCTAAATTGCAGGCCTTTGTTCAAAGTATCTTTTTGTTGACAAGATGAATTGACAGCCCCTCCCCTACACGTTGGTAAATGTACTGATACTTTACAAAAATTATAAGAAAAAATATTTTCTGAATTTGCTCTGTGCCACAGATATCTTTGATAGTACATTCAAGTCATCTTAAAATGTAAAGTAGTATAAGCAATAAACATTTAAAGTTTAAAGCTTATCATTTCAATACTGTGATGCTGCTTATGTAAATTTGTCAAAAGAGGTGACGACTGCCTTGGAACCACTGACTGATCTAATTACTCAGTTTTGCTATGAAAGACACGGCTACACTGGAAGCAGCAGTGAATCAATGCTAACTTCTCTTCCTCTTTGCAATAGAAAACCGTTTCACATCTCTTTGTCTTGTTTACTGCAGCCTGAGCTCCTGACTACAAATTTCTCTATCTGTGGTATGTCATGCAGGTGCAGACAAATTCCTCTGCAACCAAAGTGCAGAAATGAAAGTTTTATAAAGTACAATCAGGTTTCAGGTATGTACACAGTACTGGAATCATACTGTAGGGAGAAAAGCAACTTAACAGTTGAGTTAAACTGTAGGAGAAAGTGGAGATTTCCTTTAAATAACAATTCCAGAGGGCCTGATATGTCATGTTTCCTGCTGTTTAGAGGCAGCCTGGGATATTTTCTTGGCCCATTGATGCAGTGTTCTTGGCCTTAGAGAGAGCATTAAGGACCTGTTCCCTAGTGATTGCAGGAGGAGTTATATTTGATGGTATTTCCTGAGGGAAGGTTGAGGCTGAGGAAAGGGGTACAGTTGGAGCTGAATTTGTCAGATAGTAAGTTTGCTATATCTTCTGGCTCAGTATAGCTGGCTCCATTAACAATGAGCTCTGCACACAATTGTGTATTGCCTTTGAGGATACTGACAAAGTTAAACAATGCCTTGTGGTTGTCCTTGGCCTAGGAGGCCAAATTTGCCTCAAATTTGACTTTGGTGGAACTTATTTGTCCTCTCAGTTGTTTATTTAGTTTGATGAGAGTGCTTTTATCCTGCTGGGAGCTGCACCTCATAATTTTTGCCATGATTGTCTTCCTTCTGTTATACAGCCTATTGATTTTGTGATTCCACCAGGGGGCCTTGTTTTTTTGAGTTAGTTCTGTACTTGTTCCTGGTGGGTACAGCTGCCTCTTTGCAGCTATTCACATGCTTGTACAGGGTTTCTGTGAACAGTTCAACATAGGCAGCAGTGTTCTTAGTGTTTATGGGGGCTTAACATTTTGCCAGGTTATTACCTAATAGTCGGAAGTTAGCCTTAGAGTAGTTCCTGAATATTCCAGGGTTTGCTGGGGTTCCAGGTTTTACTTTTACTTCAAAGGAGACCATTTTGTGGCCTGACCTTACCAGGGAAGACATTGCACTAGGAGATGTGCAGCAGTCTCCCACATTAGTGAGGACCAGACCCAGTATAGTTGCAACCCTGGCTGGTGTATTGACAATCTGCTCCAGGGAATTTGTGTTTACAAAATCCAGAAATCTTTGTGCCTGTATGTTTGGTGTCGTATTATGATTCCCAGTTGATTGTGAGGTTATTAAAGTCGCCATGAATTTGGTATTGGATTGGATGGTGAGTGTTTCCAATAAGTTTATATGCATGTTATAGGTTTTCTGGGTCATAGAGGGGGACCTATAGCTTGCAAGAAAGTGGTATTGGATTTTTCCCATGGTGATTTGAATGTGGAGAAGATCATGTGCATTGTCCTGTTTGACCAGCCTTGAGGTATGTTTATTTTGGTGTAAATCGAGACATCTCTACCTTTAGTCCCTTATTTGTGTAGTAGCTTGTCTAAATGTGTGGAAGACATTATAGCTTTGTACTGTGGTGTGCTCCCTGTGTCTTTAAAACATGTTTCAGTGACTGCACAGATGTCAAAATTCTCTAGGGTAAGGAGAGCTTGTAGGAAGTGGAGTTTTTGTTTAGACTCTCTGCATTGTTCAGTGACACCTTTAGATTTTGTTGGTCTTGATTTGTTATGTCAGAAGTACTTGCAGTTTGGCATTGCCTAAAAAAGGCACTATGGGGGAGGACAGTGTTTTAGCTAATATTCGAAAGCCTAGAGGGGGAGGTGCAGACCATCCTTGGCAAAGTAGTGTGATCTGTTGACTGTCTTCTTTCTTGCTGACAAATATTGCACCCCCTTATAATGACATCAGAAACTAAGCCAATTATTAATCAGTCACCTTTTGTTCACATTTTGCATCATCCTTGCGGAAGGTAAAATGCTGCTCAGTGGTAGGCTTATAGCTGCCTGGGACACATATTCCGAGAGTTCATGCTGTCTCTCCTCACATAGTCTAGGGAGGTACATCTGAGGGTATTTACACCCACATGGACTATTACGGAGTCATACAGGTCCTTGTGGTCCAGTGAGCTGAGTGTCTACATAATGTGGTGGATCCTGGCCCCTGGTAAGGAAATGATCGTGATTCTCTCCTTACTCAGCTTGGTGAGAGGGACATTAGTGTGTCTCACAATTGCGCCTCTAATGAACAGGATTTTGGATTCTGTGGTGGCTTGCCTTATGGACTTAGATGTATAGGCTTCATTAGATGTAGCTGTATCTGTTGATATGGGTGTTGGTTTGAAAGAGTGCATTCTGGGCTGCTGATTATTTGTTATGTGTACTTCATCTAGGAGGTCTTTGGGGTTTAGGAAGGTTACATTTAAGTGCCGTAGCATATATGGGTCTATGTATCTGCTTTGAACTGTGTATGAAGGGTACAGCATGTGTACTACTACCTGACTGACATTACGAGTACTTATATGTGAGAGTTTTGCCTTCAGTGATACTGTGTAAATACATCTTTTACATACCATATCAGTTTGTTTGAGAATTAAGAAGTGGTTGTCAGTAAAGATGAGGCAACTTCTACATTGCTTCAGGATGCCCATATCCATCAAGCTGATAATGGAGGCAGTGGGAAAGTCATATCCAAGGCAACAGACCCTTTTTTATTGAGTCGACAACTGGTATGAGAATGTAAAGTAATGTCGGACGTACCTTCTTTGCAACTCTGGGGACAGTGTTTGTTACTGCAAACTAGCTGTCCTGTGTGCAACCAGATAGTGGTGTAATTTCAAGGGTGCTTTTACAGGAAAAATGTCAACTCAAGGTGTCTGTGTCTGTACAGAGGATTGCCAAGTATTTGAGGGGAAACTAATAAGTAGAGCCTGATTATTTATCTGAGAAGTATTTACGAAGGTATTCTGAAGTTAGGTTAGATAGCAGCAAATCAAGCAGTACTGAAAATGAAGGAAGAATTAACTTGTTAAGAGTGATGGAAAGAGGGGATTTGCCTGAATGACTACTGCCTGACTACTACTAGTGCTGCTGGGGGTTGGGCGGGTGGCCTAATGGTTAAGGTGTTTGCCTTACAAACACAAGGTGCAGGGTTTGAGGCTTACAAGGGATAATTGGCTAGGATTAAAATGGCTCACAAGGGCAGTTAGCTTAGTACTAACCTATGAACCTATGAACCACAGCATCACTCTGCTCATATACAATGCTCATTTGCTTCTTCTCTCACCAGAAGCAAAACATTAGCACCAATCACAAGATGAGAACCAGGCCACAGGCTCTTTGGTGATCAACAGTCTTGGTCCCAGATGATGCAAGAGTCTGTAGGTTTTTGTAGCCTTTTCTTTGTAGATGCCTTAAACAGCAACCAGACTGATCAGGAAGGTCAAACACAGACACTCACTGCCCAGCCAGAAACAGTCAGGAATCAATGCACTCTGCTCCTTCTCTCACCAGGAGCAAAAATGTAAGCACAAATTATAAACTAGCACCTATGAAGCAGTTATTAGGCCTTCTGATGCCCAGCAGTCTACAGGAAATGATGTCCCTTTTTCTTCTCTCGCCGTGAGCAAAACAGAAGCACTAATCCCAAAATGACTACTGAAAGGCAGAATGTGGGCTCTCCAATAACTGGTTGTCTTGGAGTAGATGTTGCAGATTTTAAAGGTTAGATGAAAAAAAAGGTTAATATCCTAAGAGTTGCAAAATGCACTATGCAGTTAGATACAAAAGAGGGGTAACTTAAGCGTTAGCTATCTAAGTGGACAGACACTAATTTTAAAAGAGCAGGATAGTTTGGAAGGGGGTGGGCACTTTGTATTCTGGTTCTATGAAATACAGTGAGATAGCCAATAAATATACAAAGCTGAAGGGGAGTGATTTCACAAAATTATAGTTTTGTGCTTACAATAGCCAATGAAAAAGGACAGGGAAGGAAATATGTTGTCAAATTAACATAAGGGTAGGCAAATAGAAAGACAGTTGAGTTTCCACCCACACAGACTATGGCTGAGTTATTCTGGTATTTGTGGTTCAGCGACTTGAATGCGTGCATGATCTGGCAGATCCTGATCCCTCCCTGAAACTCAACTGTTACACGTTCTGCGTACCCTTCTGATGCCAGACTGGCACAAAACTGAAGAGAGAAACAGAACATAATAATATATTTACTGTCAGACATATATAAACACCATGCTTATGCACCCTATCCCAAAAGATACACACCTATATATGTACCGGATGTTTGACTGCAAGGAAAATAAAAATATATATTAAAGTAATGTTTACAACTTGTTACCTCCAGAGACAGTACAGTGCTCCCACACAATCTATAGTTATCCTCCATGCACCTCTATGAAGTATGCGAAGAAAGTTAAAGAAATAATAACCACACTGTCCCCTGCCCAGCACAAGATACAGTGACCTCTGAGGCTTGGGAGAAATGTTAAACAAATAATGACATTCTCCTAACTCATCACACAAATACAGAGACCTTCTGTGTACACTTATGAGCAGGGCTGGTTTTAGACCATGGCAGAGGTGACTACTAAGCCCTTGTCAAAATCCACTTATACAACCTTAATGTGCGGGAGGTTCCACCCCCTCTACATTCTGAACAGCTGGGTATTTTGTATGTTGCATTTATCCCTTATTTTTTAAAGGATGACACTTTAACTGAGAAAGTGACAACAAGGTCAACTGTATTAATTCAGACAACCCCCACCAAGCAGTTATAGCCACTCTACTTACAATTCAGACATAAGATCATGATAAAAGAGGATGACCATGTATTTCACCTTTATTCCAAACAAACTGTTGCACACATTAAAATACTGCACTTTGCTTTACATGATCACATTAGTCCTACAAAACCAAAATAATAAGCAAACCGCATCAGACAGCTACTTATTTCCCTCCAAAGAAGACAGCCCACAGCAAATATGCCGTGTCTGTCTGTGCATATCGGCTGTCCAGTTAAGTAGTTCATTTTACTTCTCACAAATGCACATTAATCCTCCTAAGCCAGAAAGTGACTGTTTAAACTGAGCAAATGACATAAGGATAATTTAATTTCATCCAGCCAATCCCAAACCCTGTCCAGCAGTTATAGCCATGACATCTGATGGCACACCTTTCAACTGTCCCAAATTTTAGCTCTATCCCTCTTAATCTGTTCTAAAAATGGTGACTATTGTAGAAAAGATGGTGAATTACTCTTTACAAATAATGACAATAATTAAAGTTGGAGATGGCTTTTACTTCAAAAAAATGCATTTTAATTCACATTTTGTTATTCTGCCAATGTGTTAATAGTACTAATTAAAGTGTCCCTGATTATTTCTGAATATGTCCCCAGTTTTGTTGAGATTTAAGAAATGTCTCTTCAATTTAGTAATGACAGTGCTGGACATTAGATTAGGAAGAAGGTCAATTTCAAACCAATTCAAATAAGAATCTACTAACACTAAGTAATGTTGACCATTCCATTTGAAAATATAAGTAACAACTGTTGACCATGGTAATTCAGGAATCTGGTTTAGCTGAAGTGGTTCTTTTTGTTGGTGTGGTTTAGTACTATTGCAAATAGAACATGCTAGAGTTTCCTTCTCTTCATCTTTTGACACAGAAGGCCAAAATACTATGCATCTGGCCCTTCTTTTGGTAGAATCAGTACCCGGATGTCCACAATGTAAGATCTTGATATATTCCTTTTGTAACACTGTAGGAATAACTACTTTAGGACCTTTCATGATGATACCATCTGCCATCGTGAGCTTGTCTCGGTAAGGAAAATATTTCTGGACATCAAGTGGTAGACTGATTTGTCACACTGGCCATCCTTAATCGATAACATGTCATCTTCTGCAGAACTAGTTCTAAAGCTGTGTGTGATACATAAGTTGATCAAGACGTGCTGAGGAAAAATTTTTGACTTCCATGACTTCCAAGTCTGGTTTCTCATTGTCATGCTGTTCTGTTGCTTGTCTGGGAGCTCGTGACAAAGCATCTGCAAGGTATAAATTTTTGCCTTTTGTGTCGACAATATTGAAATTGTACTTTTGCAATTTAACATCATGTGTTGTAGATGTGCTGGGGCTGAATGTATTGCCTTTTTTAGAATTGTCTCTACTTGAACAGGTTTGGCAGAAATATAATCACTGAACTTCAAACATGCCTTCTTGAAAACATGCTGCACCAAGACCAGACTTTGAAGCATCGCAGCAAAGAGTTACAGGTTTGTGAACATCATAACATCTCAATGTGGGTGGACAAGCAATTTTCTGTTTCAGAATGTCAAATGCTTTTTGGTGTTGTTCTAACCAGAGCCAGTT
This sequence comes from Protopterus annectens, assembly GCF_019279795.1. Taxonomy (NCBI): domain Eukaryota; kingdom Metazoa; phylum Chordata; order Ceratodontiformes; family Protopteridae; genus Protopterus; species Protopterus annectens. The sequence goes on from NC_056749.1 coordinate 116,313,300, forward strand.
TACATTTTTGCATTTCAGCTCACATAACAGTACTGAAAGCTCACTCAGGTCTGGGATGAACATTCCTAAATAGTTGACCATAGCAAGAAAATGTTGCAAAGATGAGACATTTTCTGGAACTGGCATCTCAATAATTGCAGCTTGATGAGACGGATCTGGTTGTAAGCCAGAACTGGTAAACAAATGACCCTCATAAGTAACTTCTCTCAGCTTGAATTTACATTTCTGAGGATTCAGTTTAAGACTGACTTCACATGCACGGTCTAGAACTTTCTTAAGGTTTCTATCATGTTTGTCTTTACCATCTATGTCGTGTACTATGATAGGACATGGATAACCTGAAAAAAGTTGTGCAATGGAGCACTGAAAGACTTCACTGGCAGAATGTATCCCAAATGGCATTCTCAAAAATCTATACCTTCCAAATAGTGTACTGAAAGTAGTTAACAATGAAGATTTGTAATCAAGCAAAATTTGCAAAATGAACTTTTTGCATTTAAGACTTAAAAAATGGTGGCATTTGGCATAAGAGGTGTTACTTCTTCTACTGTGCGCATTAGATGATGAGGACATTTAAGCACTTTGTTTAAATCTCTCGGATCAATACATGTTCAAATATCATCTGAGCTTTTCTTATGAGCTACGACCATGGAGAATACTCATTCAATCGATTTTTTTTTACTGGAGTTATCACACCTAAATTCACCATTTCGTCTAGTGCTGTTTTCACTTTACTCAGCATTGCTACTGGAATCTTCCTTGCTGGTCTGACAATTGGGCTTACTTTGTGGTTTAACCTCATGGAATATGTGACTGGTAGCTTCCCAAGCTCATCAACATATTCACTAAAAATATTCTGTGTAACACTATCGTGGTTGTTCAGACTTATATGGTGAACTTGTTTATTAAAGGAAATCAGTCCCATTCTCAAACTATCTTTGAGGCCTAACAGTGACTGCACGTGTCTTTTGACTATGTAAAACTGCAAGTCATAGCTGTTCCCAGCAGAATGGCAGTGAGAACTACAGCGCTATCAGTTTGAATCTCTTCACCACCATAAGCAACAAGTTTTGCACACTTTGCTGAATCAAGTTCTTCACCAGTTTTCACTTTGGCAAACATTTGTGCTGATATAACATTGCACTTGGATCCATTATCTACTTTAAGTTCTACAGGTTTTCCATTAATCCAAACAGTACAAAATATTTCGCACTTTGCTGCTTGCCCAGTTAGCTGATAGTTTACTGTATTAATTGTTTCATCAATCACAGATACACCATCAACATAAAAAGTTTGCTTGCGGCTTTCTAACTGATCTACTTGCTTCTTCGGATGCTCTCTTTTGTTAAAAGAATGTGCCACTTTAGTCTTGCAAAGTCTTTTGAAATGATTGCACTTTTTACATTTGTGACATTGCTGACCAAAAGCTAAGCACTTTTCTGATTTAGGTTTATGGTTGCTTCCACAATTACAACCGTTAACAATAAGATTACTTCTAGCTGCCCAATATGGTTTATGGTTAAAAGGGGGTGCTACCACATTCTTCAACTTATATCTCTTTTCATCTTAGCTTTGTGTCTCACACTATCAACATTTGCACTAACAGACACAGTATGTGAGCTTTTCTCATTCATAAGCATATTTGTGTGCTTTCCTGCAAGCTCATATATTTGACTATGGCTTTGCTTAACATTAAATTACTATCTCGAAGCAAAATCTTTTTCACCGCCTAATTATTAATACCACACACAAGTCTGTCCTTTATCAGCTCATCTCACAAATCACCAAATCTGCACGTTTTTACTTTATTTCTCAAGTCAGTAATGTATGCTGCTATAATTTCACCCGTTTTTTGATTTCTTCTGTAAAACATGTGCCTTTCCATTGTAATATTCATTTGAGGGTTACACATTTCTCTGAATTTACATTTTAAGCACTCAGGGTCTTCCCGCGTTTCAGCCTGTACCGCAATATATATCGGATCTCCCCATCCCCTGAATACACAGCAGGTGCGTACACAAATGAAAGTTCCTTCTCAATGGCTTCTGAGGCTGCTAAATTAAGATGTATGAATGCCTTTGTACATGCATCTTCATCAGAAAAAGCAGCTTGTATGAAAATATCATATTCTTGCTCAAACACTCTCCAGTTCTCAAGCAATATTATTATCAAACACCAGCAGTTCAGGTCTGCGAAATCCCTCTGCCATCACAACAAACTGCATTTAAACATAAATGTAGACCCAGTACTTATAATAATGCTCAAATGCACAGCATTCTCTTTGAAAAGGCTTCACTTTGACACTGCAAACTTTGAACACTTTGTATATCTTTAGTTAATGCAAAAAAGTAGTACATTATGAAAGAATGCAGTCATTTTAGCCCTTTCTTACATCTTAAACATTTCAGAAGTTATTTTATACACCTTCATACTTATTTCAAATACTTTTATCAGCATGTCACAATTTCAGACATTTTTTTTATCTTGGTAATTATTTTAAACATTTTGAATATTTTGCCACACACTTACTGACTGAAAAATCATCTAAACGAATTTAAGTACCTTTGGATAACTGCTGACTTGTTTGCGAGTTCACTCAGGTATACTCCTTCAATTCTAACTGTGTGCCTCATTGCTTTTGTGTTGCTGCATCTTCAGATCCCATTTTGGCTTTTCTGACAACATGTCATTTTAGACATGCCACTTCTCACTCCATGTCATTTTAGACATGCCACTTCTACACCACGTTGCTTATCTCATGCATTCAAAAGAGATAATAAAGCTGTGTATAGGTTCAAGATATTTATTATACATAAACATTGTCAGGAACTGTAACTGGAACATTTATATTTAAGTTAACTGATTCGCACATTACTTCAAACACACTCGTATGTGCATCTCCATTTATGCCTGCACTCACTCTGGCTGACTGTACAAAATGGCACTGTTCTCGCTCAGTACTTATATGCACATGCTATCTAGCTACAGTGGCTCACTAGGAGCATTACACATAATGATCTACACTTACCTTTAATTTCTTAATAAACTGGCTAAAATTTTTCTAAATATTAAATCCTCGTCATGCAACTTGTGTCTATTCTTAAAGAATGTTTTCGTTGGTATAATAATTTAAACAATAGATATTTTTTGTATTATTTTTAAAGATTGTAAAATTATTGTTCTTAAAATGTTTTGTAATACTTCGGAGCTTTTCTCCCCAGGCTCCCACTGAAAATGGGAAAATTGATCTATGAGGATCTTTAGAAGCCTAGCCATATATTTCTTTGAAGTTTTAAGCTCTTATATTTTAAGTATGAATAACCCAGAAGCATTTACACACTGCCCCTATCCATGAGGGACAAAGATGCTAAATGAAGTACAAATTTGTGGCTTCCCAGCCATTTGTCCAGAGTACATTTTAATAGAGTAAGGAAAGCACTTTGCTTTATGTGGAGAGGAAGACAATGCCAAAAAAATGGCATTGTCTGCGTTATATATTTATCCCTGCAATGTGTTCTGTTTATGTTTCAAAAGAGACTGAGATCTCTTGAGCTAGTGTTTATGACTCCATTGGATTTGTGAATGTGCAGTAGGTCTGACAGGATAGGGTGTGTTCACGCTCTGTACTGAAGGCCAATATCACCCACCAGTGCCTATATGACACTGAGAAGAGGAACAAGGCTTTGAGACAGTCTGCATAGTTTTATGATTTAGGCCCTTGATGTTTTTAGTAAGAAAATGTTGTGGGCAAATGTTTTAACAGGTGCATATTGCAGGGGGCGTTATACTTAATGCTCGCCCTGATGATTGTGGAATACAGTGGAATAATCACTTGCCTGGATCTGTACACCATACTCTTAATAAAAAGCTGTTTAATTTATTATTAATTTATTTTTTAAAGAAGTTCTTTGCCTAGGAGAGACAGAAGAACACACACACACACACACATATATATATATATATATATATATATATATATATATATATGTATTGCACTGCAGGAATATAGAGGTGTGTGGGAGGTGTATGGTCTGTCACATTACATTAGATTTGTGATGGATTAAATGGAAAACTGCAATTAAATATGTGAAGCTTGTTTGTGAGCATTGCCACTGTCATGGCAGTTATGAATAAGCACATTATTTTGAAAAGCAGTACACCAAAAAGGTATTATTTTACCCATTAATGCAAGGACACTTCATAATTAAACAGTTACAACAACATTTGGAGGGTATTCCTGAAGATGTTACAATAAACAACAGTGCTATGAGCCTGCTCCTTTTGTTCTGATCTTAACTATACTCAGTTTAAACTACTTGCTTTAATTCTGGCTTTTCATCAATGCTTGTATAAAAGTGGTAATCAGTGGTGGACAAAATGACAATATTCAGAGTTTCAGCAATCTTAACTTGATGTTACAAAGTTGTTATGCATATGGAGGACAATAACTGTCATCCAAGGACCCAGAAAATTACAGACCTATAAGTCTAACCATCTGTAAGGTTGAAACGGTTATGGAATTAATAAAGAAGAACATAGGTAACCTGCAAACTCTCGACCTAAGCCAGTTCAGATTTGTCAAGGACAGATCCTGCCTATTTAACTTGGCTGACTTACTGACGCAATGAATGAGGGTAAATCAGTGCACATTCTCAAACTATCTTTGAGGCCTAACAGTGACTGCACGTGTCTTTTGACTATGTAAAACTGCAAGTCATAGCTGTTCCCAGCAGAATGGCAGTGAGAACTACTGCGCTATCAGTTTGAATCTCTTCACCACCATAAGCAACAAGTTTTGCACACTTTGCTGGATCAAGTTCTTCACCAGTTTTCACTTTGGCAAACATTTGTGCTGATATAACATTGCACTTGGATCCATTATCTACTTTAAGTTCTACAGGTTTTCCATTAATCCAAACAGTGCAAAATATTTCGCACTTTGCTGCTTGCCCAGTTAGCTGATAGTTTACTCTATTAATTGTTTCATCAATCGCAGCTACACCATCAACATAAAAAGTTTGCTTGCGGCTTTCTAACTGATCTACTTGCTTCTTCGGATGCTCTCTTTTGTTAAAAGAATGTGCCACTTTAGTCTTGCAAAGCCTTTTGAAATGATTGCACTTTTTACATTTGTGACATTGCTGACCAAAAGCTAACCACTTTTCTGATTTAGGTTTATGGTTGCTTCCACAATTACAACTGTTAACAATAAGATTACTTCTAGCTGCCCAATATGGTTTATGGTTAAAAGTGGGTGCTACCACATTCTTCAGCTTATATCTCTTTTCATCTTAGCTTTGTGTCTCACACCATCAACATTTGCACTAACAGACACTGTATGCGTGCTTTTCTCATTCATAAGCATATTTGTGTGCTTTCCTGCAAGCTCATATATTTGACTATGGCTTTGCTTAACATTAAATTACTATCTCGAAGCAAAATCTTTTTCACCGCATCATTATTAATACCACACACAAGTCTGTCCTTTATCAGCTCATCTCACAAATCACCAAATCTGCACATTTTTGCTTTATTTCTCAAGTCAGTAATGTATGCTGCTATAGTTTCACCCGTTTTTTGATTTCTTCTGTAAAATGTGCCTTTCCATTGTAATATTCATTTGAGGGTTACTCATTTCTCTAAATTTACATTTTAAGCACTCAGGGTCTTCCCGCGTTTCAGCCTGTGCCGCAATATATATCGGTTCTCCCCCTCCCCTGAACACACAGCAGGTGCATACACAAATGAAAGTTCCTTCTCAATGGCTTCTGAGGCTGCTAAATTAAGATGTATGAATGCCTTTGTACATGCATCTTCATCAGAAAAAGCAGCTTGTATGAAAATATCATATTCTTGCTCAAACACTCTCCAGTTCTCAAGCAATATTATTATCAAACACCAGCAGTTCAGGTCTGCGAAATCCCTCTGCCATCACAACAAACTGCATTTAAACATAAATGTAGACCAAGTACTTATAATAATGCTCAAATGCACAGCATTCGCTTTGAAAAGGCTTCACTTTGACACTGCAAACTTCGAACACTTTATATATCTATAGTTAATGCAAAAAAGTAGTACATTTTGAAAGAATGCAGTCATTTTAGCCCTTTCAAACATCTTAAACATTTCAGAAGTTATTTTATACACCTTCATACTTAGTTCAAATACTTTTATCAGCATGTCACAATTTCAGACATTTTTTTTTATCTTGGTAATTATTCTGAACATTTTGAATATTTTGCCACACACTTACTGACTGAAAAAATCATCTAAACGAATTTAAGTACCTTTGGATAACTGCTGACCTGTTTGCGAGTTCACTCAGGTATACTCCTTCAATTCTAACTGTGTGCCTCATTGCTTTTGTGTTGCTGCATCTTCAGATCCCATTTTGGCTTTTCTGACACCATGTCATTTTAGACATGCCACTTCTCAGTCCATGTCATTTTAGACATGCCACTTCTACACCATGTTGCTTATCTCATGCATTCAAAAGAGATAATAAAGCTGTGTATAGGTTCAAGATATTTATTGTACATAAACATTGTCAGGAACTGTAACTGGAACATTTATTTTTAAGTTAACTGATTCGCACATTACTTCAAACACACTCGTATGTGCATCTCCATTTATGCTTGCACTCACTCTGGCTGACTGTACAAAATGGCACTGTTCTCGCTCAGTACTTATATGCACATGCTATCTAGCTACAGTGGCTCACTAGGAGCATTACACATAATGATCTACACTTACCTTTAATTTCTTAATAAACTGGCTAAAATTCTCTAAATATTAAATCCTCGTCATGCAACTTGTGTCTATTCTTAAAGAATGTTTTCGTTGGTACAATAATTTAAACTATAGCTATTTTTTGTATTACTTTTAAAGATTGTAAAATTATTGTTCTTAAAATGTTTGTAATACTTCGGAGCTTTTCTCCCCAGGCTCCCACTGAAAATGGGAAAATTGATCTATGAGGATCTTTAGAAGCCTAGCCATATATTTCTTTGAAGTTTTAAGCTCTTATATAAAGCTGGAGTTTTTTGAGACGGTCTGCGTAGGGCATCTGTTTAAGGATGGTAATCCTCTTTGTGAGGTATTTCTGTGGCCTTTCCAGTTGTTGTAGATGTTTTGTGAGGTACATACCAAAAGGGGTGTTATACTCTATAATCGGTCTGAGTGATAAGTAGAGAGGAACAATGACCTCTTTTTTTCTGGATGGGAAACCTTTTGTGATGAGGTGTGCCATGTAGAAAGATTTCCTGACTACTGTGGCAATGTGATTATCAAAGGAGAGACTACTGTCCACCTGTGTCCCAAGGTCTCTTATCACACTTTCGTTGTAAAGTATACTACCGCCTATGTTTTAGTTCATGGGTATAGAGTTTTTACCAAAGGGGATGACAATGCACTTTTTGGCATTGAGCTTGAGACCATGGCTTTGACACCAGGCATCTGTCTCAGTGAGGCCCTGTTGTAGGATGTCCACATCATTAGGAGTTTTGATTATGGCTCCTAGTTTGTAGTCATCTGTGAACTTCTTTAGCCAAAGATCTTCTGTGTTAGCCTGTCCTTCAGCGAAGTAGATACCAAACAGGAGAGGACCCAGGACTGAACCCTGTGGTACTCCACTTGTCACTGGTCTGAAGTCGGATTTGGAGTCAGCTACTTTCACAGTGTGGGTTCTGTCAGTGAGCCAGTTCGCAACCCATCTTGTGACATAGGGATTTATACCTAGTTTAGTGAGTTTATCTATAATTCCAGAGTGGGGGATGGTGTTGAAAGCCTTGGCAAGATCTAGATAGGCTGTGTGAACCACCTTACCCTTGTCTACGGCTTTGGTGACTGCTTCAAAGAAGTCTATCAGGTTTAGGAGACATGATCTGCCTTTTACAAACCCAAACTGGGTGGGGTCCAAAGTTTGGAGATTGCCAATGTCTTTGTTTATAAGTTCCATAATGATACGTTCCATGGCCTTGCAGACCGGGCTCGTCAGGCTAATGGGGTGTTAGTTCCCGGGGTCCGTGGTGGCTCCTCTCTTGTGGAGTGGGATAACCGTCACTGTGCGCCATTCAGCAGGCACAAAGCCTGAGGTGAGGCTATGATTGAACATGGTACTTAGATGGGGTGCCAGTTCATTCTGTAGTTCATGTAGAATGCAGCCTGGGATGTTGTCTGGTCCCATGGATGCTGTGTTCTTGGCTTTGGAGAGTGTGGTTTTTACCTGTGCAGCCATAATTACAGGAACTTTGCATTCTTCCAGTATAAAGATGGGCTCTTTAGGGGTGAGAGGGGGAGTAAAGTTAGCACTGAACCTATCTGCCATGATGTTGGCAATATCAGTTGGGTCTGTATATTTAGTGCCATTGTGCTGTAACTCAGAGCAGATCTGAGTGTTGCCATTGAGATTCTTGACATAGCTGTAGAATGCTTTGTGGCTGTTGTTAGAATCAGTGGTGATTTTGTTTTCGTAACTAGCTTTGGAGGATTTTATCTGGGATCGCAGCTTCTTACTGAGGCTGACCAGGGAGCTCCTCCACTCATGCGATTTTGCTCTCTTTTGCAACAGTTTCTTCCTTCTGTTGTACAGTTTGTTTATGGCAGGGGACCACCAGATTGGCTTCCTTTTTTTGGAGGATAGCATCTTGGTTCTGTTTGGGATAGCACGATGCATGCACTCATGTAAGTGTTTATAAAGTGCAATTGTGTAGGATTCAATAGTCGTAACTGTATTGTCCATCTGCATGGGTGTCATGAAATTCACCACTTCTGTCTTAAGAAGCATGAAGTTGGCTTTGGAGAATTTTTTTACCATGGTTTCCTTAATGGGGGGTGGGGGCAGGATGCGGATATCTAGGGTAATTAGCTTATGGTCGGATCGGACCAATGAGGCGCTGACTTCAGGTGTGGAACACCAGTCACTCATGTTGGTAATGACTAGATCAAGGATATTGTTGCCCCTGGTGGGGGTGTGGATAAGTTGATCCAGGGCATTGGAGTTTATGAATTCCAGAAAGCGTTGAGTGAAGGAGTTGGTACATGAGTAGTTTTCCCAGTTAACGGTGGGGTAGTTGAAATCGCCCATTATTAGTGTGTTTGGTTGAACCCTAATATTTTCCAGTACATCAAGAAAAGAGGAGTGGGAATCCTGGGGCATGGTGGGTGATCTGTAGCAAGCTACAATTTGGATTGCAGTTTTGCCCAGAGTTAGTTGCACTTGGATAACCTCGGCTGCATTATGCTGAGCAACTAGCCTGGAGATGTGGATATCCTTAATGAATATGGACACACCTCCACCTTTGGTGTTCCAGTCCAGGTTACATGGCCGAAAAGTGTGGTATGAGTTATAGCCTGGTAGTGCAAGGGTGCTCTCTGGAGCCTTGAAGCAGGTCTCAGTCACTGCACAGATATCGATGTTCTCCATTTTAAGGAGTGCCTTTTGAGATTTAGACTTCTAGCATTGAGTAGCATCACCCTCAGTTTTTGCTTGTCTGTTCCTGTTATGGTGGTGAATTTGTCATTTGAACCTTGCCTATAAAAGGCATTATAGGGGTGGCAAGAACCTTAGCCAGTATCCAAAATCCCAGGGGTGACAGGTGCAGACTATCTCTGGCAAAGCATCATGGTCTGTCGACCATGTCATCCCAGGCAGACAGATACTGGATCCCTTTAGAATGGCACCATAAGCTTAGCCAATTGTTGAAGTCAATCATTTTGTCCTTCTGGGTGATGGCAGAATTCTACTCAGGGCTAGGGTCATCCCTGCCTGGGCTACAAAATTGGAGAGCTCTTCCATGTCTCTTTTCATGTAGTCCAGGGAGGTACGTCTCAGGTCATTCACACCAACATGGACAATAACAGAGTCATATTTGTACTTGTTGTGGAGTGACCTGAGTGCGTGGGTTACGTGGCGGATCCTCACACCCAACAGGCAGCTGACAGTAACCTACTCCTTGTTTAGCCTGGTGAGTGGGACATCAGTGTGCCTGACTATAGAGTCACCTATGACTAGTGTGTTGGGTACGTTGTTTTGCATTATTGGCTGTGGTTGAGTGGCACACTGAGTCTGCGGGCTATGTGTCATTTGGGTTGTGTTGGGGGGGTGGAGGTTGCTTGCATTTCTGCTTTGGAGGTCTCTGTTGCTTGAGCAGATTATTATTGAGAGCCTCCGCAAATGTTTTTGTGTTTCTATATGTGGATTTTGGTGGTGTAGATTTAGTGAGACTATGTGATGAGTGTGGTGTGGTGCAAGTGTTTACCTTCTCCTCTTGACTGTCAAGTTCAGTCTTGGTTGGAGAGAGCTTTACCTCCAGTTTGGCTAGATAAGTGCATCTCTCATAGGTTGTAGTGTAGGGTGGTAGGAGGAGAGGGTTGTCTGTGTACATGAGGCAATTTCTACATTGCCCCAAGATGCCCAGATTCATCAGATAGACAGAAGAGAACACTGGGAGCTGACCATTGGGCATGTCTGAATAACAAACTGTTTTCCTCTAGATAAGTGAGGAAAGTGAGTACAAGAGCTGTTTTTCTCTAAGCAAGTGAGGAAAGTAAGTACAAAAACTGTTTTCCTCTAGGTAATGAGGAAGGTTGAGTGCTGTAGTAATTAGTAGGTTATTTAGTGCTTACAAGTTCTGAACAAGTGCTAGTATATATACTTTTATTTAAAAAATTGGTATCTTATTCATCAGGTATACAAAAATGAAAATTATAATTTTCTATGGAATGATTAAAAAAATATATATATATGTGTGCAAAATCATTCAAACAATACTGCCATCTAGTGAACAAATATATCATTACAGGTGGTCATTCAGACCAGGTTTAAATGTACCTTGTAACATAACAATCCATTTTTGGTTCTTTTTTAGATAATATGGCTTCCCATCCAAATTTGTTTGGTCTATTAATATCAATCCCCTCAATACACATAAACAAAACATGGAAGCTGGATGTAACAAACTGTTTAAACTAGCATTTTTCTGACATCTGATATCACTCATTATATCATGTACAAGAACATTTGTATATCAGGTGTCACAAAAAGAGCATTGTCTTGCAGATGTATTTATCCTTGCAATGTTTATTAGCATATTTATTAAAGATATTCATTAAAGATATTTGAAAATCAAGATATTATTTGGATTTTTTTTACTTCACTGAATGCTGGATATTGTTAAGTTGCCATCATAAACTTACCAAAGCACACCAAGATTCTCCAAGATGGCCTTTTCCATACCAATAGCTGGTATCAAACCCATGGATCAAAACTAAATGCCAAGAAGAACCTCCCTTATAACTTTCAAATTCACAACATACCCCTGAAAGTTTATCCCATAGTCAGGAATCTGGAAACCTAAGTCAGCAATGAACTCTCCTTCTATGATCACGTTTTCATTATTGCAAGTTGACCCTTTTTCACCTCACAGTTTATATCTAATGGTATGCTGTCCTGGTCCAGGAATGTAACTATTCCAATGCACTCAGCTCTCATTAGGTCATCCATTGAATGTAATACTACATTCAGTGTTTACCTGTCCAAACACTTGGCCGAGCTGCAACAAACACAGCGCAATCAGGTCCTAAATCATAAAACAATGAGCATCATGCAGTCCACTAAGAGGTGACCTCTGCTTCATGTCGAGAGGCTCAGCAGACCCAATCATGTCAGACCTATTGCTCACTCACAAGTCCAACAGTAGCACCAACACCCGATCAAGAGATCTCGATCATTTTTGCCACATGAACAGGACATGTTGGAGGGAGAGATATCTATCACAGAGAAGACCTGTCATATGGACCTGTCTTCCTGTCTGCATAAAGCAAATTCCTTCTATTACTCTTTTCAAATGAAATTTGGATAAATGCACGGGAAACTAAATTCAGCCCTGGCTTAGCAACCATGTCTTTTATGGAAAAGGGCAACAAATAGTATCCCAACATATCCTTGTTAAGCCCGCTCTGTGTTATTTATACACAAAAGATAAGAACTAAAAAAAATTACCATGCAAATGTGATGCTGGATTTATAATAATCTTCAAAGATCAATGGCTTAGTAAGTACCACTGAACCTATAAATTTGTATACCATATGTAAGAATCATGGGTACCGACAGGATGTTGCACGGATACATTGGTGATAAAGCCATGTGGATTATGCACTAACTGGCAGTTGCTAGAATGGTAACCATTCATATTACAGTACCTATCACCTTGTGGTCCAGAATGGCCACTTATAGCCACATTATTGCACTCTTTCTCAGCAAGCACCTTGCAAGAAAGTGTGCCATTCCATAGAAGGTACTTATGGTATTGGCTCTGTCTTATGATACTTCAAAATTGATATTGTCATCTACATGGGCAAACTATATTAATGAATTGTTGCATATTCTCAAGGTAGAAGCCAGTGGGATACCTTAGTCTGCCTCTGAAAGGTCCTTGTGATAAATATACTGAGGGTATCCATAACTTAGCATTCACAGGAATATAAAGGCTTCAGATTCCCCCCATTTCCAGTTTGTTGGCCATACATATTCACCAAAGCCCTTATGATCTCCCTTCCTCTATCAAAATGTTGTTGATCTTCAAAGTTGAAATGAGTTGTTCTCTGCCTGCATGTCCTCATGTCCTCATCCAGGGCTGCCAAATGCCGATCAGTCCACTTGGGTATGCTGTGACAGAGGCAAGCACCTCACAGGGATACAATAAGGCTAGCTTCCAACCAGAGCATCTTTACCAACTGCAGATTGACTTTAATAGGTGCAGATGCACTATTTCATAAGGCAAAAGTTGACTGTACATTTGTAAAAGCCACTCTGAATAGCCAAAGGTGGGAAGAAAACCTCATTTACATAGTTAGGTTTCATCTACTGAATGCCTTTATCAGTTACATCTCATTATGTATTCATTTACGTTTGAATTTCTTTACAGGTTTCCAGCTGCTGCTCATGAGCACAGATTATGTCTCTGATTCACACTTCAACTGTGTTTGTGTGCAACCAGTGCAGAAGCCTGTCACGAATATGAATACCACCCTTAAGCTGCGTAATCATGTCACCAAATACTGTAATTTCACTATCATGATTAAGTTACACTGAAATACTAGCACTGTGTACAGTCTGTGTTTCAAGTACTGTAGGACATGAATGGGCTAACGCAACTCACACAACAAGCACTATGGGTGTGAGTCATTAAACAGCACATTCAGCGTTGTGGGTACAAATAAGGTAGTCAGTACTTTTTACTGTGCAGCATAATTCCGTGGATTTCTCCTATGCACAATTAGATTAAAATCTTATTCACTTTTCTCCTGGAGTGAAACAGCATTAGACAGTTTTTCCTTACATCTTTAGATAAAAATATATATATATTTCTCAAGCATATGCCTGTATATCTCATATGGAGCAATTTAATAGGAAGCCAACTGAACACATATATGTTATAGTGACAGCGGTGCAAAAGGCAGCACACTCACGTTTGGTGCAGAAGGTTTGGTTTCTCTTCCCACACCAGACAGATAGATTGCTGACACCACAATGCAGTGTAAGAGGGAGTGCTGCACTCCTGAGTGTGTCTAACTATGGATAAGATGTTAAACTGAGATTCCATCTGCTTGAGTTGGTCATAGCGCACATGGGTATATAAAATCTCATGATACCTGTCAAAAAGAGAAGGAGAGGGTCCTTGATGCCCGGGTGAAATTTCCCTTAGTAGTATAAATTACTGTTCAACAAGCAGGGCTTTGAGTTTATTAAAATATTGGTTAAACATTATAAATCTCAAGTTTTGATTTTTAAAAGTGAATTAGAAACACTGGAACATGACATAACATTGAGTGCTGATTTCCCTCGTTACAAATATGAGTACACGAGGATTTTTACTAGTATCTAGTACACTATCACACTACACATTTACACTATCATCAAGTTGGCTTGTGCTAAGAAAAAGAAAATAGCAAGAGACGTTCAGCAGTACTCTTCTGGGACTGCCTATCCCCCACCCCCACCAGTTTTGGTCAACAGTTTTCAGGGGGTTTCTAATGAAAACGCTGTTAATAGTGAAGAGGGTGACCTTGGTGAATGTGATCTTGACAGTTATAGGGAAGAGAATTTGCCAAGAAGAAGTGAAAGAATTAGAAACATTGGTAATAACCAATCTTTTGCCAACAATCGGACAGTTGGCAATAAGAATAATAACAACGATACCAATATTAATAACAACAATCAACCTACAGGAAGTTCACAACAGGGTTTTCCATTACACCAGGCCAACGGTCAGAACATTCCGAGACCGCCCAATTAGCACGGGTGTACGTGGAAACGAAGGAACCAGCGCAGGAGATAGTTGGAAATGGTGTTTTAAACCCTCAAATTCTGTCTAACTCTGCTGGTGATTTTCATATTTACAATTATTCTGATTTAAGCTTCCCTCAGGACATTATTGATTTCTTTGCATTGGGTTTATCTTTTGTTCCTGACTCTGGAATGAATTTAGTTAACACAATAGTGGACCTTAAACTTTTTGTTCGCAAGATTAACCTAAACGCTACTATGGGCTCAATTCCCTTTTTTTCCAACTCACTGCGAGTTTCTAGCATTTTCAACCCACCTCTTCATCCTAACATTCTGGCATTTGAGAAAATGTGCGAATTAGATTTTAGGTCTTTTGTCGACACTGGCTCAAAAGCCAAGAAAGGTTTTTATAATATCAGTGAAAAAGAACGCAACTTTATTAGATTGTTGAACGACTGTAAGATTAGAATGATGAAGCCAGATAAAGGAGGTGGTTTAGTTTGTATGGATCATAGTACCTATATTTCTTGTATGGCTGAATATTTAAATAATTCAATTTACCAACAAGTTAGTCTTAATGAAGTTAACACGGCCTATAGTAAGATCAAGGCCACATTAGATGAACTTTTCATCGAAAAAGCAATTGATCTAGACTTGTTTAACTTCATAACTATGCCAGCCCCTAGGCTGGCATCTTTGTTTGGCATACCTAAGATCCACAAGCGACTTGTTGATCCACCTTTTAGACCCATTGTTGATGGACGTGGGTCAATTACCTATGGGTGTGCCAAGTATGTAGACAGCATTTTGAGACCTTTAGTAGAGAATGAGCACCAAATATGTAAAGACTCTTGGAGTTTTTTAATGGAACTCAGTAGCATCCCTTTTAAACAGGATTATAAACTACTGACAGTTGACGTAAGGGACCTGTACACCGTGATCCCCCCAAGAATTGGGGATAGAGTGGATTAGAGATTTCTTACATGCAAGGAAAATTGATAATAATATCATTTATGTCATAGAAACTTTGTTGGAGGTAGTTTTGTTTAACAACTTTATGTGGCTTGAAGGGATTTTTTTCCTTCAAAAATCAGGGGTAGCTATGGGGTCTCCCTGTGGTGGTAGTTTTGCCAACTGTATAATGGCACATTGGGAGACCACTATGCTTTTCCAAAATTCCATGTTTAAGAACAATGTCGCTTGGTATACAAGATACCAGGATGACATGTTCATTTTATGGAAAGGCCCCAGTGAAACAGTGCAAGATTTTATCAATTTAATCACTGCTTCAACTAATTTTTTGGAGTTTACCTTTAATTTGGAAAATTAAACCATCAATTTTCTCGATATTCGTATTCATAAGGATGCGGTTAAAAGTAGATTTAAAAGTACAATCTACAGGAAGCCCACTTATTCTAACTCCTTTCTCCATTTCTCCAGTTGTCACCCCTACCACCAAAAGAGAGCAGTGGTTAAGGGGCAGATGGTGAGGGCAGCCAGAATGATTTCAGACGATTCTGGTTTTATTGAAGAATGTGGTCTGCTTGAAAAAATGTTTCTTAGGAGGGGCTACCCGTTGAGTTTAGTCTCTGACATTTCTACAGAAGTAACCACTAAACAGCATTCTGGCTACTTTAAGCCATTATTATTCACCGGGGGTTTGGAAGAGTTGGTCATCATTGTTGGAGAGGCACAGGATTCTCTAACTAGTAATATCAACTGTCACACTACAAGTTTTTTATGTACATATAATTTGGACCACTCTTTTATCAGGAAGACCCTATATAAGAACCGGACTCTCCTTACAGAAGATATGTCTTTACATAAAGCCCTTGGCAACAAACCAAAAATTACCTTTAGACGAGGCCAAAATTTAAAAACTTTATTGCAATATTCCACCAAATCACCCCTTAATAAAAACAAGGGTATGTTTAAGTGTGGAAGGTGTCATCAATGTAAGCACTTAAATTTGGATTACCAATTTA